>NW_025745222.1:0-184446 GCF_021184085.1 Oncorhynchus gorbuscha | reverse complement strand
ATACTGTCTATAGTGGATCTAGGTGTTGTACATGGTATAATGGGTGATAGATACTGTCTATAGTGGATCTAGGTGTTGTACATGGTATAATGGGTGATAGATACTGTCTATAGTGGATCTAGGTGTTGTACATGGTATAATGGGTGATAGATACTGTCTATAGTGGATCTAGGTGTTGTACATGGTATAATGGGTGATAGATACTGTATATAGTGGATCTAGGTGTTGTACATGGTATAATGGGTGATAGATACTGTATATAGTGGATCTAGGTGTTGTACATGGTATAATGGGTGATAGATACTGTCTATAGTGGATCTAGGTGTTGTACATGGTATAATGGGTGATAGATACTGTATATAGTGGATCTAGGTGTTGTATAATGGGTGATAGATACTGTATATAGTGGATCTAGGTGTTGTACATGGTATAATGGGTGATAGATACTGTCTATAGTGGATCTAGGTGTTGTATAAGGGGTGATAGATACTGTATATAGTGGATCTAGGTGTTGTATAATGGGTGATAGATACTGTATATAGATACTGTATATAGATACTGTCTATAGTGGATCTAGGTGTTGTATAATGGGTGATAGATACTGTATATAGTGGATCTAGGTGTTGTATAATGGGTGATAGATACTGTATATAGATACTGTATATAGATACTGTATATAGATACTGTATATAGTGGATCTAGGTGTTGTATAATGGGTGATAGATACTGTATATAGATACTGTATATATATACTGTCTATAGTGGATCTAGGTGTTGTAAATGGTATAATGGGTGATAGATACTGTATATAGTGGATCTAGGTGTTGTATAAGGGGTGTATATAGTGGATCTAGGTGATAGATACTGTCTATAGTGGATCTAGGTGTTGTATAATAAGGGGTGATAGATACTGTATATAGTGGATCTAGGTGTTGTATAAGGGTGATAGATACTGTATATAGTGGATCTAGGTGTTGTATAAGGGGTGATAGATACTGTATATAGTGGATCTAGGTGTTGTATAAGGGGTGATAGATACTGTATATAGTGGATCTAGGTGTTGTATAAGGGGTGATAGATACTGTATATAGTGGATCTAGGTGTTGTATAAGGGGTGATAGATACTGTATATAGTGGATCTAGGTGTTGTATAAGGGGTGATAGATACTGTATATAGTGGATCTAGGTGTTGGATAAGAGGTGATAGATACTGTCTATAGTGGATCTAGGTGTTGTACATGGTATAAGGGGTGATAGATACTGTATATAGTGGATCTAGGTGTTGTATATGGTATAATGGGTGATAGATACTGTATATAGTGGATCTAGGTGTTGTATAAGGGGTGATAGATACTGTATATAGTGGATCTAGGTGTTGTACATGGTATAATGGGTGATAGATACTGTATATAGTGGATCTAGGTGTTGTACATGGTATAAGGGGTGATAGATACTGTATATAGATACTGTATATAGTGGATCTAGGTGTTGTACATGGTATAATGGGTGATAGATACTGTCTATAGTGGATCTAGGTGTTGTACATGGTATAATGGGTGATAGATACTGTATATAGTGGATCTAGGTGTTGTATAATGGGTGATAGATACTGTATATAGTGGATCTAGGTGTTGTACATGGTATAATGGGTGATAGATACTGTATATAGTGGATCTAGGTGTTGTATAATGGGTGATAGATACTGTCTATAGTGGATCTAGGTGTTGTATAAGGGGTGATAGATACTGTATATAGTGGATCTAGGTGTTGTACATGGTATAAGGGTGATAGATACTGTCTATAGTGGATCTAGGTGTTGTATAATGGGTGATAGATACTGTCTATAGTGGATCTAGGTGTTGTATAAGGGGTGATAGATACTGTATATAGTGGATCTAGGTGTTGTATAAGGGTGATAGATACTGTATATAGTGGATCTAGGTGTTGTATAAGGGGTGATAGATACTGTATATAGTGGATCTAGGTTGTTGTATAAGGGGTGATAGATACTGTATATAGTGGATCTAGGTGTTGTATAATGGGTGATAGATACTGTATATAGTGGATCTAGGTGTTGTATAAGGGGTGATAGATACTGATAGATGGATCTGTATATAGTGATAGATCTGTGTATAGTGGATCTAGGTGTTGTATAATGGGTGATAGATACTGTATATAGTGGATCTAGGTGTTGTATAAAGGGGGTGATAGATACTGTATATAGTGGATCTAGGTGTTGTATAATAATGGGTGATAGATACTGTATATAGTGGATCTAGGTGTTGTACATGGTATAAGGGGTGATAGATACTGTATATAGTGGATCTAGGTGTTGTATAATGGGTGATAGATACTGTATATAGTGGATCTAGGTGTTGTATAAGGGGTGATAGATACTGTATATAGTGGATCTAGGTGTTGTATATAAGGGGTGATAGATACTGTATATAGTGGATCTATAGATACTGTTATAGTGGATCTAGTGTTGTATTATAAGGGGTGATAGATACTGTATATAGTGGATCTAGGTGTTGTATAATGGGTGATAGATACTGTATATAGTGGATCTAGGTGTTGTACATGGTATAAGGGGTGATAGATACTGTATATAGTGGATCTAGGTGTTGTATAAGGGGTGATAGATACTGTATATAGTGGATCTAGGTGTTGTATAGTGGGGTGATAGATACTGTCTATAGTGGATCTAGGTGTTGTACATGGTATAATGGGTGATAGATACTGTATATAGTGGATCTAGGTGTTGTACATGGTATAAGGGGTGATAGATACTGTATATAGTGGATCTAGGTGTTGTATAATGGGTGATATATACTGTATATAGTGGATCTAGGTGTTGTATAATGGGTGATAGATACTGTATATAGTGGATCTAGGTGTTGTACATGGTATAAGGGGTGATAGATACTGTATATAGTGGATCTAGGTGTTGTACATGGTATAATGGGTGATAGATACTGTATATAGTGGATCTAGGTGTTGATCTAGGTGGTATAATGGGTGATAGATACTGTATATAGTGGATCTAGGTGTTGTATAATGGGTGATAGATACTGTATATAGTGGATCTAGGTGTTGTATAAGGGGTGATAGATACTGTATATAGTGGATCTAGGTGTTGTACATGGTATAATGGGTGATAGATACTGTATATAGTGGATCTAGGTGTTGTATATAATGGGTGATAGATACTGTATATAGTGGATCTAGGTGTTGTATAAGGGGTGATAGATACTGTATATAGTGGATCTAGGTGTTGTATATGGTATAATGGGTGATAGATACTGTATATAGTGGATCTAGGTGTTGTATAATAAGGGGTGATAGATACTGTATATAGTGGATCTAGGTGTTGTATAAGGGTGATATATACTGTATATAGTGGATCTAGGTGTTGTATAATGGGTGATAGATACTGTATATAGTGGATCTAGGTGTTGTATAAGGGGTGATAGATACTGTATATAGTGGATCTAGGTGTTGTATAATGGGTGATAGATACTGTATATAGTGGATCTAGGTGTTGTATAAGGGGTGATAGATACTGTATATAGTGGATCTAGGTGTTGTACATGGTATAATGGGTGATAGATACTGTATATAGTGGATCTAGGTGTTGTATAAGGGGTGATAGATACTGTATATAGTGGATCTAGGTGTTGTATAAGGGGTGATAGATACTGTCTATAGTGGATCTAGGTGTTGTATAAGGGGTGATAGATACTGTATATAGTGGATCTAGGTGTTGTATAGTGTATAAGGGGTGATAGATACTGTATATAGTGGATCTAGGTGTTGTATAAGGGGTGATAGATACTGTATATAGTGGATCTAGGTGTTGTATAGTGTATAAGGGGTGATAGATACTGTCTATAGTGGATCTAGGTGTTGTATAATGGGTGATAGATACTGTATATAGTGGATCTAGGTGTTGTATAATGGGTGATAGATACTGTATATAGTGGATCTAGGTGTTGTATAGTGTATAAGTGGTGATATATACTGTATATAGTGGATCTAGGTGTTGTATAGATACTGTATATAGTGGATCTAGGTGTTGTATAGTGGATCTAGGTGTTGTATAGTGGTGATATATACTGTATATAGTGGATCTAGGTGTTGTACATGGTATAATGGGTGATAGATACTGTATATAGTGGATCTAGGTGTTGTATAAGGGGTGATAGATACTGTATATAGTGGATCTAGGTGTTGTATAAGGGGTGATAGATACTGTCTATAGTGGATCTAGGTGTTGTATAAGGGGTGATAGATACTGTCTATAGTGGATCTAGGTGTTGTATAAGGGGTGATAGATACTGTATATAGTGGATCTAGGTGTTGTATAAGGGGTGATATATACTGTCTATAGTGGATCTAGGTGTTGTATAAGGGGTGATAGATACTGTCTATAGTGGATCTAGGTGTTGTATAAGGGGTGATAGATACTGTATATAGTGGATCTAGGTGTTGTACATGGTATAATGGGTGATATATACTGTATATAGTGGATCTAGGTGTTGTATAAGGGGTGATAGATACTGTATATAGTGGATCTAGGTGTTGTACATGGTATAATGGGTGATAGATACTGTATATATTGGATCTAGGTGTTGTACATGGTATAATGGGTGATATATACTGTATATAGTGGATCTAGGTGTTGTATAAGGGGTGATAGATACTGTATATAGTGGATCTAGGTGTTGTACATGGTATAATGGATGATAGATACTGTATATAGTGGATCTAGGTGTTGTAAAATGGGTGATATATACTGTATATAGTGGATCTAGGTGTTGTACATGGTATAATGGGTGATAGATACTGTATATAGTGGATCTAGGTGTTGTACATGGTATAAGGGGTGATAGATACTGTCTATAGTGGATCTAGGTGTTGTACATGGTATAATGGGTGATAGATACTGTATATAGTGGATCTAGGTGTTGTATAATGGGTGATATATACTGTATATAATGGATCTAGGTGTTGTACATGGTATATGGGGTGATAGATACTGTCTATAGTGGATCTAGGTGTTGTATAAGGGGTGATAGATACTGTATATAGATACTGTATATAGTGGAGTGGAATGTTTACTTGTCTTATATTATTCTAAATTGTTTTCTTAATGGACTAGTGTGGACAATATCATCCACAACCTCCGCTCCTGCAGCAGCTGTCCCCACCTCCACTCCGACAGCAGCTGTCCCCACCTCCACTCCGACAGCAGCTGTCCCCACCTCCACAGCAGCTGTCCCCACCTGACAGCAGCTGTCCCCACCTCCACTCCGACAGCAGCTGTCCCCACCTCCACTCAGACAGCAGCTGTCCCCACCTCCACTCCGACAGCAGCTGTCCCCACCTCCACTCCGACAGCAGCTGTCCCCACCTCCACTCAGACAGCAGCTGTCCCCACCTCCACTCAGACAGCAGCTGTCCCCACCTCCACTCAGACAGCAGCTGTCCCCACCAACCCTCAGACAGCAGCTGTCCCCACCTCCACTCCGACAGCAGCTGTCCCCACCTCCACTCCGACAGCAGCTGTCCCCACCACCTCCACTCCGACAGCAGCTGTCCCCACCTCCACTCCGACAGCAGCTGTCCCCACCACCAGACAGCAGCTGTCCCCACCTCCACTCCGACAGCAGCTGTCCCCACCTCCCTCCGACAGCAGCTGTCCCCACCTCCACTCAGACAGCAGCTGTCCCCACCTCCACTCCGACAGCAGCTGTCCCCACCTCCACTCCGACAGCAGCTGTCCCCACCACCAATCCGACAGCAGCTGTCCCCACCTCCACTCCGACAGCAGCTGTCCCCACCTCCACTCAGACAGCAGCTGTCCCCACCTCCACTCCGACAGCAGCTGTCCCCACCTCCACTCCGACAGCAGTTGTCACCACCTCCACTCAGACAGCAGATGTCCCCACCTCCACTCAGACAGCAGCTGTCCCCACCTCCACTCCGACAGCAGCTGTCCCCACCACCAATCCGACAGCAGCTGTCCCCACCTCCACTCAGACAGCAGCTGTCCCCACCTCCACTCCGACAGCAGCTGTCCCCACCTCCACTCCGACAGCAGCTGTCCCCACCTCCACTCCGACAGCAGCTGTCCCCACCTCCACTCCGACAGCAGTTGTCACCACCTCCACTCAGACAGCAGATGTCCCCACCTCCACTCAGACAGCAGCTGTCCCCACCTCCACTCCGACAGCAGCTGTCCCCACCACCAATCCGACAGCAGCTGTCCCCACCTCCACTCAGACAGCAGCTGTCCCCACCTCCACTCAGACAGCAGATGTCACCACCTCCACTCAGACAGCAGCTGTCCCCACCTCCACTCAGACAGCAGCTGTCCCCACCTCCACTCAGACAGCAGCTGTCCCCACCTCCACTCAGACAGCAGCTGTCCCCACCTCCACTCAGACAGCAGCTGTCCCCACCTCCACTCAGACAGCAGCTGTCCCCACCTCCACTCAGACAGCAGCAGCAGCTGTCCCCACCTCCACTCAGACAGCAGCTGTCCCCACCTCCACTCAGACAGCAGCTGTCCCCACCTCCACTCCGACAGCAGCTGTCCCCACCTCCACTCCGACAGCAGCTGTCCCCACCTCCACTCCGACAGCAGCTGTCACCACCACCACTCCTACAGCAGCTGTCCCCACCTCCACTCCGACAGCAGCTGTCCCCACCTCCACTCCTACAGCAGCTGTCCCCACCTCCACTCCTACAGCAGCTGTCACCACCACCACTCCTACAGCAGCTGTCCCCACCTCCACTCAGACAGCAGCTGTCACCACCACCACTCCTACAGCAGCTGTCCCCACCTCCACTCCGACAGCAGCTGTCCCCACCTCCACTCCTACAGCAGCTGTCCCCACCTCCACTCCTACAGCAGCTGTCACCACCTCCACTCCTACAGCAGCTGTCCCCACCTCCACTCAGACAGCAGCTGACACCACCTCCACTCAGACAGCAGCTGACACCACCTCCACTCAGACAGCAGCTGTCCCCACCTCCACTCCTACAGCAGCTGTCCCCACCTCCACTCCTACAGCAGCTGTCCCCACCTCCACTCAGACAGCAGCTGTCACCACCTCCACTCCAACAGCAGCTGTCCCCACCTCCACACAGACAGCAGCTGTCCCCACCTCCACTCAGACAGCAGCTGTCCCCACCTCCACTCCTACAGCAGCTGTCCCCACCTCCACTCCTACAGCAGCTGTCCCCACCTCCACTCCTACAGCAGCTGTCCCCACCTCCACTCCGACAGCAGCTGTCCCCACCTCCACTCAGACAGCAGCTGTCCCCACCTCCACTCAGACAGCAGCTGTCACCACCTCCACTCAGACAGCAGCTGTCCCCACCTCCACTCAGACAGCAGCTGACACCACCTCCACTCAGACAGCAGCTGTCACCACCTCCACTCAGACAGCAGCTGTCCCCACCTCCACTCAGACAGCAGCTGACACCACCTCCACTCAGACAGCAGCTGACACCACCTCCACTCAGACAGCAGCTGTCCCCACCTCCACTCCGACAGCAGCTGTCCCCACCTCCACTCAGACAGCAGCTGTCCCCACCTCCACTCCGACAGCAGCTGTCCCCACCTCCACTCAGACAGCAGCTGTCCCCACCTCCACTCAGACAGCAGCTGTCCCCACCTCCACTCCGACAGCAGCTGTCCCCACCTCCACTCAGACAGTAGCTGACACCACCTCCACTCAGACAGCAGCAGCTGTCCCCACCTCCACTCCGACAGCAGCTGTCCCCACCTCCACTCAGACAGCAGCTGTCCCCACCTCCACTCCGACAGCAGCTGTCCCCACCTCCACACAGCAGCTGTCCCCACCTCCACTCCAACAGCAGCTGTCCCCACCTCCACTCCGACAGCAGCTGTCCCCACCTCCCCAGACAGCAGCTGTCCCCACCTCCACTCAGACAGCAGCTGTCCCCACCTCCACTCAGACAGCAGCTGTCCCCACCTCCACTCCGACAGCAGCTGTCCCCACCTCCACTCCGACAGCAGCTGTCCCCACCTCCACTCCAACAGCAGCTGTCCCCACCTCCTCACTCAGACAGCAGCTGTCCCCACCACCACTCAGACAGCAGCTGTCCCCACACTCCTACAGCAGCTGTCCCCACCTCCACTCCAACAGCAGCTGTCCCCACCTCCACTCAGACAGCAGCTGTCCCCACCTCCACTCCGACAGCAGCTGTCCCCACCTCCACCCTCAGACAGCAGCTGACACCACCTCCACTCAGACAGCAGCAGCTGTCCCCACCTCCACTCCGACAGCAGCTGACACCACCTCCACTCAGACAGCAGCAGCTGTCCCCACCTCCACTCCGACAGCAGCTGTCCCCACCTCCACTCAGACAGCAGCTGTCCCCACCTCCACTCAGACAGCAGCTGTCCCCACCAACCCTCAGACAGCAGCTGTCCCCACCTCCACTCCGACAGCAGCTGTCCCCACCTCCACTCCGACAGCAGCTGTCCCCACCTCCACTCCAACAGCAGCTGTCCCCACCTCCACTCAGACAGCAGCTGTCCCCACCTCCACTCAGACAGCAGCTGTCCCCACCTCCCTCAGACAGCAGCTGTCCCCACCTCCACTCAGACAGCAGCTGTCCCCACCTCCACTCAGACAGCAGCTGTCCCCACCAACCCTCAGACAGCAGCTGTCCCCACCTCCACTCCAACAGCAGCTGTCCCCACCTCCACTCAGACAGCAGCTGTCCCCACCAACCCTCAGACAGCAGCTGTCCCCACCTCCACTCCAACAGCAGCTGTCCCCACCTCCACTCCTACAGCAGCTGTCCCCACCTCCACTCAGACAGCTGCCCCCACCTCCACTCCGACAGCAGCTGTCCCCACCTCCACTCCGACAGCAGCTGTCCCCACCTCCACTCCTACAGCAGCTGTCCCCACCTCCAGACAGCAGCTGTCCCCACCTCCACTCAGACAGCAGCTGTCCCCACCAACCCTCAGACAGCAGCTGTCCCCACCTCCACTCCGACAGCAGCTGTCCCCACCTCCACTCCGACAGCAGCTGTCCCCACCTCCACTCCAACAGCAGCTGTCCCCACCTCCACTCAGACAGCAGCTGTCCCCACCACCACTCAGACAGCAGCTGTCCCCACCTCCACTCCTACAGCAGCTGTCCCCACCTCCACTCCAACAGCAGCTGTCCCCACCTCCACTCAGACAGCAGCTGTCCCCACCTCCACTCCGACAGCAGCTGTCCCCACCAACCCTCAGACAGTAGCTGACACCACCTCCACTCAGACAGCAGCAGCTGTCCCCACCTCCACTCCGACAGTAGCTGACACCACCTCCACTCAGACAGCAGCAGCTGTCCCCACCTCCACTCCGACAGCAGCTGTCCCCACCTCCACTCAGACAGCAGCTGTCCCCACCTCCACTCAGACAGCAGCTGTCCCCACCAACCCTCAGACAGCAGCTGTCCCCACCTCCACTCCGACAGCAGCTGTCCCCACCTCCACTCCGACAGCAGCTGTCCCCACCTCCACTCCAACAGCAGCTGTCCCCACCTCCACTCAGACAGCAGCTGTCCCCACCTCCACTCAGACAGCAGCTGTCCCCACCAACCCTCAGACAGCAGCTGTCCCCTCCTCCACTCAGACAGCAGCTGTCCCCACCTCCACTCAGACAGCAGCTGTCCCCACCAACCCTCAGACAGCAGCTGTCCCCACCTCCACTCCAACAGCAGCTGTCCCCACCTCCACTCAGACAGCAGCTGTCCCCACCAACCCTCAGACAGCAGCTGTCCCCACCTCCACTCCAACAGCAGCTGTCCCCACCTCCACTCCTACAGCAGCTGTCCCCACCTCCACTCAGACAGCAGCTGTCCCCCGACAGCAGCTGTCCCCACCTCCACTCCGACAGCAGCTGTCCCCACCTCCACTCCTACAGCAGCTGTCCCCACCTCCACTCAGACAGCAGCTGTCCCCACCTCCACTCCGACAGCAGCTGTCCCCACCTCCACTCCGACAGCAGCTGTCCCCACCTCCACTCCGACAGCAGCTGTCCCCACCTCCACTCAGACAGCAGCTGTCCCCACCAACCCTCAGACAGCAGCTGTCCCCACCTCCACTCCAACAGCAGCTGTCCCCACCTCCACTCAGACAGCAGCTGTCCCCACCAACCCTCAGACACCAGCTGTCCCCACCTCCACTCCAACAGCAGCTGTCCCCACCTCCACTCCGACAGCAGCTGTACCCACCTCCACTCAGACAGCAGCTGTCCCCACCAACCCTCAGACAGCAGCTGTCCCCACCTCCACTCCGACAGCAGCTGTCCCCACCTCCACTCCGACAGCAGCTGTCCCCACCTCCACTCCAACAGCAGCTGTCCCCACCTCCACTCAGACAGCAGCTGTCCCCACCACCACTCAGACAGCAGCTGTCCCCACCTCCACTCCTACAGCAGCTGTCCCCACCTCCACTCCAACAGCAGCTGTCCCCACCTCCACTCAGACAGCAGCTGTCCCCACCTCCACTCCGACAGCAGCTGTCCCCACCAACCCTCAGACAGTAGCTGACACCACCTCCACTCAGACAGCAGCAGCTGTCCCCACCTCCACTCCGACAGTAGCTGACACCACCTCCACTCAGACAGCAGCAGCTGTCCCCACCTCCACTCCGACAGCAGCTGTCCCCACCTCCACTCAGACAGCAGCTGTCCCCACCTCCACTCAGACAGCAGCTGTCCCCACCAACCCTCAGACAGCAGCTGTCCCCACCTCCACTCCGACAGCAGCTGTCCCCACCTCCACTCCGACAGCAGCTGTCCCCACCTCCACTCCAACAGCAGCTGTCCCCACCTCCACTCAGACAGCAGCTGTCCCCACCTCCACTCAGACAGCAGCTGTCCCCACCAACCCTCAGACAGCAGCTGTCCCCTCCTCCACTCAGACAGCAGCTGTCCCCACCTCCACTCAGACAGCAGCTGTCCCCACCAACCCTCAGACAGCAGCTGTCCCCACCTCCACTCCAACAGCAGCTGTCCCCACCTCCACTCAGACAGCAGCTGTCCCCACCAACCCTCAGACAGCAGCTGTCCCCACCTCCACTCCAACAGCAGCTGTCCCCACCTCCACTCCTACAGCAGCTGTCCCCACCTCCACTCAGACAGCAGCTGACACCACCTCCACTCCGACAGCAGCTGTCCCCACCTCCACTCCGACAGCAGCTGTCCCCACCTCCACTCCTACAGCAGCTGTCCCCACCTCCACTCAGACAGCAGCTGTCCCCACCTCCACTCCGACAGCAGCTGTCCCCACCTCCACTCCGACAGCAGCTGTCCCCACCTCCACTCCGACAGCAGCTGTCCCCACCTCCACTCAGACAGCAGCTGTCCCCACCAACCCTCAGACAGCAGCTGTCCCCACCTCCACTCCAACAGCAGCTGTCCCCACCTCCACTCAGACAGCAGCTGTCCCCACCAACCCTCAGACACCAGCTGTCCCCACCTCCACTCCAACAGCAGCTGTCCCCACCTCCACTCCGACAGCAGCTGTACCCACCTCCACTCAGACAGCAGCTGTCCCCACCAACCCTCAGACAGCAGCTGTCCCCACCTCCACTCCAACAGCAGCTGTCCCCACCTCCACTCCGACAGCAGCTGTCCCCAGACAGCAGCTGTCCCCACCAACCCTCAGACAGCAGCTGTCCCCACCTCCACTCCAACAGCAGCTGTCCCCACAGCAGCTGTCCCCACCAACCCTCAGACAGCAGCTGTCCCCACCTCCACTCCACAGCAGCTGTCCCCACCTCCACTCCAACAGCAGCTGTCCCCACCTCCACTCAGACAGCAGCTGTCCCCACCTGTCCCCACCTCCAGACAGCAGCTGTCCCCACCTCCACTCAGACAGCAGCTGTCCCCACCTCCACTCCAGACAGCAGCTGTCCCCACCTCCACTCAGACAGCAGCTGTCCCCACCTCCACTCCGACAGCAGCTGTCCCCACCTCCACTCACAGCAGCTGTCCCCACCAGCAGCTGTCCCCACCTCCACTCAAACAGCAGCTGTCCCCACCTCCACTCCGACAGCAGCTGTCCCCACCTCCACTCAGACAGCAGCTGTCCCCAGCAGCAGCTGTCCCCACCTCCACTCCGACAGCAGCTGTCCCCACCTCCACTCAGACAGCAGCTGTCCCCCCCTCCACTCAGACAGCAGCTGTCCCCACCTCCACTCAGACAGCAGCTGTCCCCACCTCCACTCAGACAGCAGCTGTCCCCACCTCCCTCAGACAGCAGCTGTCCCCACCTCCACTCAGACAGCAGCTGTCCCCACCTCCACTCCGACAGCAGCTGTCCCCACCTCCACTCAGCAGCTGTCCCCACCTCCACTCAGACAGCAGCTGTCCCCACCTCCAGCTCCCCAGACAGCAGCTGTCCCCACCTCCACTCCAACAGCAGCTGTCCCCACCTCCACTCACAGCAGCTGTCCCCACCCCACCAGCTGTCCCCACCTCCAGACAGCAGCTGTCCCCACCTCCACTCAGACAGCAGCTGTCCCCACCTCCACTCAGACAGCAGCTGTCCCCCTCCACCAACCCCACCTCCAGACAGCAGCTGTCCCCACCTCCACTCCGACAGCAGCTGTCCCCACCTCCACTCCACTCAGACAGCAGCTGTCCCCACCAGCAGCTGTCCCCACCACTCAGACAGCAGCTGTCCCCACCTCCACTCCGACAGCAGCTGTCCCCACCTCCACTCCGACAGCAGCTGTCCCCACCTCCACTCAGACAGCAGCTGTCCCCACAGCAGCTGTCCCCACCTCCACAGCAGCTCCCCAGACAGCAGCTGTCCCCACCTCCACTCAGACAGCAGCTGTCCCCACCTCCACTCAGACAGCAGCTGTCCCCACCTCCACTCAGACAGCAGCTGTCCCCACCTCCACTCAGACAGCAGCTGTCCCCACCTCCAGCAGCTGTCCCCACCTCCACAGCAGCTGTCCCCACCTCCACTCAGACAGCAGCTGTCCCCACCAACCCTCAGACAGCAGCTGTCCCCACCTCCACTCCAACAGCAGCTGTCCCCACCTCCACTCCTACAGCAGCTGTCCCCACCTCCACTCAGACAGCAGCTGTCCCCCGACAGCAGCTGTCCCCACCTCCACTCCGACAGCAGCTGTCCCCACCTCCACTCCTACAGCAGCTGTCCCCACCTCCACTCAGACAGCAGCTGTCCCCACCTCCACTCAGACAGCAGCTGTCCCCACCTCCACTCCGACAGCAGCTGTCCCCACCTCCACTCCGACAGCAGCTGTCCCCACCTCCACTCAGACAGCAGCTGTCCCCACCTCCCTCAGACAGCAGCTGTCCCCACCTCCACTCCAACAGCAGCTGTCCCCACCTCCACTCAGACAGCAGCTGTCCCCACCAACCCTCAGACACCAGCTGTCCCCACCTCCACTCCAACAGCAGCTGTCCCCACCTCCACTCCGACAGCAGCTGTACCCACCTCCACTCAGACAGCAGCTGTCCCCACCAACCCTCAGACAGCAGCTGTCCCCACCTCCACTCCAACAGCAGCTGTCCCCACCTCCACTCAGACAGCAGCTGTACCCACCTCCACTCAGACAGCAGCTGTCCCCACCAACCCTCAGACAGCAGCTGTCCCCACCTCCACTCCAACAGCAGCTGTACCCACCTCCACTCAGACAGCAGCTGTCCCCACCAACCCTCAGACAGCAGCTGTCCCCACCTCCACTCCAACAGCAGCTGTCCCCACCTCCACTCAGACAGCAGCTGTCCCCACCTCCACTCAGACAGCAGCTGTCCCCACCTCCACTCAGACAGCAGCTGTCCCCTCCTCCACTCCAACAGCAGCTGTCCCCACCTCCACTCAGATAGCAGCTGTCCCCACCTCCACTCAGACAGCAGCTGTCCCCACCTCCACTCCGACAGCAGCTGTCCCCACCTCCACTCAAACAGCAGCTGTCCCCACCTCCACTCAAACAGCAGCTGTCCCCACCTCCACTCCGACAGCAGCTGTCCCCACCTCCACTCAGACAGCAGCTGTCCCCACCTCCACTCAGACAGCAGCTGTCCCCACCTCCACTCAGACAGCAGCTGTCCCCACCTCCACTCAGACAGCAGCTGTCCCCTCCTCCACTCAGACAGCAGCTGTCCCCACCTCCACTCAGACAGCAGCTGTCCCCACCTCCACTCAGACAGCAGCTGTCCCCACCTCCACTCAGACAGCAGCTGTCCCCTCCTCCACTCAGACAGCAGCTGTCCCCACCTCCACTCAGACAGCAGCTGTCCCCACCTCCACTCCGACAGCAGCTGTCCCCACCTCCACTCAGACAGCAGCTATCACCACCAACCCTCAGACAGCAGCTGTCCCCACCTCCACTCAGACAGCAGCTGTCCCCACCTCCACTCCGACAGCAGCTGTCCCCACCTCCACTCCGACAGCAGCTGTCACCACCACCAATCCGACAGCAGCTGTCCCCACCTCCACTCAGACAGCAGCTGTCCCCACCTCCACTCCAACAGCAGCTGTCCCCACCTCCACTCAGACAGCAGCTGTCCCCACCTCCACTCCAACAGCAGCTGTCCCCACCTCCACTCCGACAGCAGCTGTCACCACCACCAATCCGACAGCAGCTGTCCCCACCTCCACTCCGACAGCAGCTGTCCCCACCTCCACTCAGACAGCAGCTGTCCCCACCTCCACTCCGACAGCAGCTGTCCCCACCTCCACTCCGACAGCAGCTGTCACCACCTCCACTCAGACAGCAGCTGTCCCCACCTCCACTCCGACAGCAGCTGTCCCCACCTCCACTCCGACAGCAGCTGTCACCACCACCAATCCGACAGCAGCTGTCCCCACCTCCACTCAGACAGCAGCTGTCCCCACCTCCAGTCAGACAGCAGCTGTCCCCACCTCCACTCAGACAGCAGCTGTCCCCACCTCCACTCAGACAGCAGCTGTCCCCACCTCCACTCCGACAGCAGCTGTCCCCACCTCCACTCAGACAGCAGCTGTCCCCACCTCCACTCAGACAGCAGCTGTCCCCACCTCCACTCCGACAGCAGCTGTCCCCACCTCCACTCAGACAGCAGCTGTCCCCACCTCCACTCAGACAGCAGCTGTCCCCACCTCCACTGAGACAGCAGCTGTCCCCACCTCCACTCAGACAGCAGCTGTCCCCACCTCCACTCAGACAGCAGCTGTCCCCACCTCCACTCAGATAGCAGCTGTCCCCACCTCCACTCCGACAGCAGCTGTCCCCACCTCCACTCCGACAGCAGCTGTCCCCACCTCCACTCAGACAGCAGCTGTCCCCACCTCCACTCAGACAGCAGCTGTCCCCACCTCCACTCAGACAGCAGCAGTCACCACCGTCGATCCGGCACCAGCTGTCCCCACCTCCACTCAGACAGCAGCTGTCCCCACCTCCACTCCGACAGCAGCTGTCCCCACCTCCACTCAGACAGCAGCTGTCCCCACCTCCACTCAGACAGCAGATGTCCCCACCACCTCTCTGTCAGCAGCTGTCCCCACCTCCACTCAGACAGCAGCTGTCCCCACCACCTCTCTGTCAGCAGCTGTCCCCACCTCCACTCCGATAGCAGCTGTCCTCACCTCCACTCCTGCAGCAGCTGTCCCCACCACCACTCCAGCAGCTGTCACCACCACCAATCCGGCAGCTGATGTCCCCACCTCCACTCCGACAGCAGATGTCCCCACCTCCACTCCGACAGCAGATGTCACCACCACCACTCCTGCACCAGCTGTCACCACCACCACTCCTGCAGCAGCTGGTACCACCACCACTCCTGCAGCAGCTGTCACCACCACCACTCCTGCAGCAGCTGGTACCACCACCACTCCTGCAGCAGCTGTCACCACCACCACTCCTGCAGCAGCTGGTACCACCACCACTCCTGCAGCAGCTGTCACCACCACCACTCCTGCAGCAGCTGGTACCACCACCACTCCTGCAGCAGCTGTCCCCACCTCCACTCAGACAGCAGAAGTCACCACCGTCGCTCCGGCACAAGCTGTCCCCACCTCCACTCCGACAGCAGCTGTCCCCACCTCCACTCCGACAGCAGCTGTCCCCACCTCCACTCCGACAGCAGCTGTCCCCACCTCCACTCCGACAGCAGCTGTCCCCACCTCCACTCCAACAGCAGCTGTCCCCACCACCAATCCGACAGCAGCTGTCCCCACCTCCACTCAGACAGCAGCTGTCCCCACCTCCACTCAGACAGCAGCTGACACCACCTCCACTCAGACAGCAGCTGTCCCCACCTTCACTCAGACAGCAGCTGTCCCCACCTCCACTCAGACAGCAGCTGTCCCCACCTCCACTCCGACAGCAGCTGTCCCCACCTCCACTCCGACAGCAGCTGTCCCCACCTCCACTTCTCCAGCAGCTGTCCCCACCACCACTCCAGCAGCTGTCACCACCACCAATCCGGCAGCTGATGCCCCCACCTCCACTCCGACAGCAGCTGTCCTCACCACCACCACTCCTGCAGCAGCTGTCACCACCACCACTCATGCAGCAGCTGTCACCACCACCACCACCACCACTCCTGCAGCAGCTGTCACCACCACCACTCCTGCAGCAGCTGGTACCACCACCACCACTCCTGCAGCAGCTGTCACCACCACCACTCCTGCAGCAGCTGTCACCACCACCACTCCTGCATCAGCTGTCACCACCACCACCACCACTCCTCCAGCAGCTGGTACCACCACCACTCCTCCAGCAGCTGGTACCACCACCACTCCTCCAGCAGCTGTCACCACCACCACTTCCGCTGCTGTCGCATCAACTGACCCTCCATCTTCTAGTGAAGGAACAATGAGTCTTCAGTTCCGTCTCAACCAGACATTCAACTCAGATCTTTCCAACCCTTCCTCTTCAGAGTTCAATACTCTGGCTGCCAAAGTGACCTCTGAGGTAAGTATCGGGCGATTCCACGCCAGCGTAGGTAGGAGGCATGTACAGGTAGGAAAATATTTCTGGTAGCTCAGATTCTCATTGTAAATAAGAATTAAAAATCCTACAATGTCATTTTCTGGATTTTTTTGTCTCATTTTGTCTGTCATAGTTGAAGTGTACCTATGATGAAAATGATCGTTGATCATCCTATCTTTCAACGCAGGTGAAAAAGGTTTTTGCTAAGACCCCAGGCTTCCGTCGTTCCATTGTCAACTCATTCAGGTAAGGGTATGAATTCTCATTACTGATTGACTAGGTTTCTGTTCTACCTGCTGTTATTTGTACTACTACATTGATGTTGATTACTGCATCGTTGGGTTTAAAGCTTGCAAGAAAAGGCATTTCACTGGACTTGTGCACATGACATTAAAACTTTAAAACTTTGACGATGCTGATGATGATGATAATGATTTCTGAGGGTTGTCCATTTTCTCTCCTTCTCCTGAGTAGGAGTGGATCTGTAGTTACCGACATGACCCTCGTGTTCGACAAGCTGTCTTCGGTTCCCAGCTCAAGCAACGCACAAGTAACTTTCACCAACAGTTCCACCTCCCTGAACATTCTATCAGGCAGCATCATTTTTGGTAGGTATTCACCGCCAGGTGTGGATTGGCCATCTGGCATTTCTGGCAAATGCCCAGATGGGCTGGTCCATTTTCAGCCCAGTGGGCCTGTCGAATGTGTTTTTTTGGGGGCAAAACATTATAATTATCTGGCTAATAATTCGGGGCAAAAAATGAGCCAATGTTTTAGAAATGCCAGGGCCGATTTCTGGTCCCAGTCTGCCCCTGTTTCACTGTCACCGTACACATCTATACGAGCAAAGTCAACATTTGAACAGAAACATGAAAAGACAATCCACTTTTGTAATTTACTGAACAACATCTCTGTTTTTCCTACTTTTTCAGGGTCATCAACCACATCAGGAAGTGCTCCCCGACCCACTTCCTTCTCTCTGGCTGCCTTGCCTCTCAGTTTGGCTCTATTAATGGTCCAGCTGCTGGCTAACTAATAGCCTGGGACATAGCTGCTGTGGCTCTGCTAGCTGGTAGGCTAGCTATTAGCCTGGGACATAGCTGCTGTGGCTCTGCTAGCTACTAGGCTAGCTAATAGCCTGGGACATAGCTGCTGTGGCTCTGCTAGCTACTAGGCTAGCTATTAGCCTGGGACATAGCTGCTGTGGCTCTGCTAGCTACTAGGCTAGCTATTAGCCTGGGACATAGCTGCTGTGGCTCTGCTAGCTACTAGGCTAGCTAATAGCCTGGGACATAGCTGCTGTGGCTCTGCTAGCTACTAGGCTAGCTATTAGCCTGGGACATAGCTGCTGTGGCTCTGCTAGCTACTAGGCTAGCTAATAGATCATAGATACAGCCTTAAAGCTAGAATCCTTAGTTGCTACACCCTCATGAGTTTAGCTCAACTGTCGTACCCCATCAGAACCCAAAATATAAGCTTGTTTTACCCCAATGTTTCTAAACAATGCAAACAAACACTGTACGGCTTTAAAACATTATTAAAACTATTATTCTGATATCATGGATGGTCAGTCCTGGTATCCATAGCTCTGTCTATGAATTTGAGAGCGGTCACATTTTTATTACCAAAAAAAAAAACAGAGAGCAGGTGTGGATTTGTTATTGTTTCAGTTAATAAGGACTCTGGCTTTAAGATGCATTACCTGCTTAAAGCACAAATTCAATTTGAGAGTTATTATTTCTATACCACTGTCTCGTTCTGAACTTCTAATGCCAGTGGGTGTGGCTTCGTGACAATGATCAAGAGGAGCTGCTCACCGATTGGACATCTCCAATGCAGTGACTCCTCCGACTTTGCACCAGGTACAAAGCAACTTATCAGTGAATTTAAAAAATAAAATAAAAACTGAAAAATTACAAAAACTTTCCACAATTTGTTTGCTTTTAAAAAACGTTTTAAAAAAAGATATATATATTTTTTTAAATGTTTTATTTGATCATATTTCCCCCTTTAATTATTAACAGATGCAACTGTATTTACAATTAAAATTCACCAAGACCGGGATGATATTTACTTTGAGTAATTTTGGGCATATCACTGAAAATGTGGACCACTTCAATGTTTTAAATCTGTTGTAGAGCCTCGGATGGTTTGTACTTGTCTTGTTATTATTAAATCTAATATATTATGTAACACTCGTAGAATATAGATTTGTCTCTTTTTTCATTACTGGTTGAATATAATGACATTTTGGGTCAAATGTAATAACATCTCAATATCCTTCTAGGGGTACATCTCAATAATCTGGTCTAATATCCTTCTAGGGGTACATCTCAATAACTTGGTCTAATCTCCTTCTAGGGGTACATCTCAATAATCTAGTCTAATATCCTTCTAGGGGTACATCTCAATAGTGTGGTCTAATCTCCTACTAGGGGTACATCTCAATAACTTGGTCTAATCTCCTTCTAGGGGTACATCTCAATAATCTTTTCTAATATCCTTCTAGGGGTACATCTCAATAATCTGGTCTAATCTCCTTCTAGGGGTACATCTCAATAACTTGGTCTAATCTCCTTCTAGGGGTACATCTCAATAGTGATAGTTTTGTTTCCTCCTACCGGTGCATCTCAATTGTCGAACTAGACTGCCAGATTAAAATGCTCACTAGCAGTTCCACCTGACCCAAATATGGTGGCAGCATTAGTAAGACAGACAACATACTATTGAGAATCCCCGAGACTACACTAGAGACACTCACCCCTACACTACACTAGAGACACTCACCCCTACACTACACTAGAGACACTCACCCCTACACTACACTAGAGACACTCACCCCTACACTACACTAGAGACACTCACCCCGAGGCTACACTAGAGACACTCACCCCTACACTACACTAGAGACACTCACCCCTACACTACACTAGAGACACTCACCCCGAGGCTACACTAGAGACACTCACCCCTACACTACACTAGAGACAATCATCCCGAGACTACACTAGAGACACTCACCCCTACACTACACTAGAGACACTCACCCCTACACTACACTAGAGACACTCACCCCTACACTACACTAGAGACAATCACCCCGAGGCTACACTAGAGACTATTGACACTCACCCCTAGACTACACTAGAGACTATTGACTCTCACCCCTAGACTACACTAGAGACACTCACCCCGAGACTACACTAGAGACACTCACCCCTACACTACACTAGAGACACTCACCCCTACACTACACTAGAGACACTCATCCCTACACTACACTAGAGACTATTGACACTCACCCCTAGACCACACTAGAGACACTCACCCCGAGACTACACTAGAGACACTCACCCCGAGACTACACTAGAGACACTCACCCCTACACTACACTAGAGACACTCACCCCTAGACTACACTAGAGACACTCACCCCTAGACTACACTAGAGACACTCACCCCGAGACTACACTAGAGACACTCACCCCTACACTACACTAGAGACACTCATCCCGAGGCTACACTAGAGACACTCACCCCTACACTACACTAGAGACTATTGACACTCACCCCTAGACCACACTAGAGACTATTGAGACTCACCCCTACACTACACTAGAGACACTCACCCCGAGACTACACTAGAGACTATTGACACTCACCCCTAGACCACACTAGAGACACTCACCCCGAGACTACACTAGAGACTATTGACACTCACCCCTAGACCACACTAGAGACACTCACCCCGAGACTACACTAGAGACAATCATCCCGAGACTACACTAGAGACTATTGAAACTCACCCCTAGACCACACTAGAGACACTCACCCCGAGACTACACTAGAGACTATTGACACTCACCCCTAGACCACACTAGAGACACTCACCCCGAGACTACACTAGAGACTATTGACACTCACCCCTAGACCACACTAGAGACACTCACCCCGAGACTACACTAGAGACTATTGACACTCACCCCTAGACCACACTAGAGACACTCACCCCGAGACTACACTAGAGACAATCATCCCGAGACTACACTAGAGACTATTGAAACTCACCCCGAGACTACACTCGAGACACTCACCCCGAGACTACACTAGAGACAATCACCCCAAGACTACACTAGAGACTATTGAGACTCACCCCGAGACTACACTAGAGACACTCACCCTGAGACTACACTAGAGATTAATGAGACTCACCTCTACACTATACTAGAGACTATTGAAACTCACCCTTAGGCTACACTAGATCATTGAGACTCACCCCTAGACTACACTAGACCATTGAGACTCACCCCTAGGATACACGAGAGACAATTTAGACTCACACCAAGGCTATACCAGACCATTGAAACTCACCCCTAGGCTACACGAGAGACAATTGAGACTCACCCCAAGGCTTAACCAGACTATTAAGACTCACCCCTAGACTAAACCAGACCATTGAGACTCACCCCTAGGCTACACTAGAGACTATTGAGACTCACCCCTAGACTAAACCAGACCATTGAGACACACCCCTAGGCTACACTAGACTATTGAGACTCACATTAACATTTACATTTAAGTCATTTAGCAGACGCTCTTATCCAGAGCGACTTACAAATTGGTGCATTCACCTTATGACATCCAGTGGAACAGCCACTTTACAATAGTGCCGAATGACACTCACCCCTAGACTACATGAGAGACCTATGAGACTCATCCCTAGACTAAACCAGACCATTGAGACTCACCCCTAGGCTACACTAGAGACTATTGTGACTCACCCCTAGACTAAACCAGACCATTGAGACTCACCCCTAGACTACACTAGAGACTATTGAGACTCACCCCTAGACTACACTATTGAGACTAACCCATAGACTACACTAGAGACGAATGACACTCACCCCTAGACTACATGAGAGACTTATGAGACTCACCCCTGGACTACACTAGAGACTATTGAGATTCAACCCCTGGACTACACCAGAGATAATTTATTGAATTTCTTGAATTGTTTATCACTTTTTTGGTTACTATATGATTCCATATGTGTTATTTCATAGTTTTAGTTCTACAATGTAGAAAATAGTAACAATAAAGAAAAACCCTGGAATGAGTAAGTTTGTCCAAACTTTTCACTGGTTGAGTCACTGATGTGATCTTCCTGTCTGGGTTGGCGCCTCCCCCCTTGGGTTGTGCCGTGGCGGAGATCTTTGTGGGCTATACTCGGCCTTGTCTCAGGATGGTAAGTTGGTGGTTGAAGATATCCCTCTAGTGGTGTGGGGGCTGTGCTTTGGCAAAGTGGGTGGGGTTATATCCTTCCTGTTTGGCCCTGTCCGGGGGTGTCCTCGGATGGGGCCACAGTCTCTCCTGACCCCTCCTGTCTCAGCCTCCAGTATTTATGCTGCAGTAGTTTATGTGTCGGGAGGCTAGGGTCAGTTTGTTATATCTGGAGTACTTCTCCTGTCCTATTCGGTGTCCTGTGTGAATTTAAGTGTGCTCTCTCTAATTCTCTCTTTCTTTCTCTCTCTCGGAGGACCTGAGCCCTAGGACCATGCCTCAGGACTACCTGACATGATGACTCCTTGCTGTCCCCAGTCCACCTGACCGTGCTGCTGCTCCAGTTTCAACTGTTCTGCTTTATTATTATTCGACCATGCTGGTCATTTATGAACATTTGAACATCTTGGCCATGTTCTGTTATAATCTCCACCCGGCACAGCCAGAAGAGGACTGGCCACCCCTCATAGCCTGGTTCCTCTCTAGGTTTCTAATCTATACCAGGCACAGCCAGAAGAGGACTGGCCACCCCTCATAGCCTGGTTCCTCTCTAGGTTTCTTCCTAGGTTCTGGCCTTTCTAGGGAGTTATTCCGAGCCACTGTGCTTCTACACCTGCATTGCTTGCTGCCTGGGGTTTTAGGCTGGGTTTCTGTACAGCACAATATCAGCTGATGTACGAAGGGCTATATAAATACATTTGATAAATACACACAAATACACACGCAAAACACTCATATACACACATCTTATATACACACACTCACATATGATTTATTTTATTTCACCTTTATTTAACCAGGTAGGCTAGTTGAGAACAAGTTCTCATTTGCAACTGCGACCTGGCCATGATAAAGCAAAGCAGTGTGACACAGACAACAACACAGAGTTACACATGGAGTAAACAATAAACAAGCCAATAACACAATAAACAAATCAATGACACAGTAGAGAAAATAAAGTCTATACAGTCTGTACAGTGTGTGCAAAAGGCATGAGGAGGTGGGCAATAAATAGACCATAGGAGCGAATAATTACAATTTAGCAGATTAACAATGGAGTGATAGATGAGCAGATGGTCATGTGCAGGTAGAGATACTGGTGTGCAAAAGAGCAGAAAAGTAAATAAAATAAAAACAATATGGGGATGAGGTAGGTAGATTGGGTGGGCTATTTACAGATGGACTATGTACAGCTGCAGCGATCAGTCAGTTGATGTTTAAAGTTGGTGAGGGAAATAAAAGTCTCCACCTCAGCGATTTTTGCAATTCGTTCCAGTCACTGGCAGCAGAGAACTGGAAGGAAAGGTGGCCAAATGAGGTGTTGGCTTTGGGGATGATCAGTGAGATACACCTGCTGGAACGTGTGCTACGGGTGGGTGTTGTTATCGTGACCAGTGAACTGAGATAAGGCGGAGCTTTACCTAGCATAGACTTATAGGTGACCTGGAGCCAGTAGGTCTGGCGACGAATATGTAGCGAGGGCCAGCCGACTAGAGCATACAGGTCGCAGTGGTGGGTGGTATAAGGTGATTTGGTAACAAAACAGATGGCACTGTGATAGACTGCATCCAGTTTGCTGAGTAGAGTATTGGAGGCTATTTTGTAGATGACATCGCCGAAGTCGAGGATCGGTAGGACAGTCAGTTTTACTAGGGTAAGTTTGGCGGCGTGAGTGAAGGAGGCTTTGTTGCGAAATAGAAAGCCGATTCTAGATTTGATTTTGAATTGGAAATGTTTAATGTGAGTCTGGAAGGAGAGTTTACAGTCTAGCCAGACACCTAGGTATTTATAGTTGTCCACATATTCTAGGTCGGAACCATCCACGGTGGTGATGCTAGTCGGGCGGGCAGCGAACGGTCGAAAAACATGCATTTGGTTTTACTAGCGTTTAAGAGCAGTTGGAGGCCACGGAAGGAGAGCTACCTGTAGCCTGATATAGGTAAACACACTGTTCCAGCTACCTGTAGCCTGATATAGGTAAACACACTGTTCCAGCTACCTGTAGCCTGATATAGGTAAACACACTGTTCCAGCTACCTGTAGCCTGATATAGGTAAACACACACACTGTTCTAGCTACCTGTAGCCTGATACAGTTACAAACACACTGTCATGTGTGGAAGGTGGAAGGAGTGGGGAGGGAGTGAAGAGGGAGGGGTGGTGGAGGGAGTGGGGAGGGAGGGGTGGTGGAAGGAGTGGGGAGGGAGGGGTGGTGGAGGGTGGGGAGGAGGAGGGGTGGTGGAAGGAGTGGGGAGGGAGGGAGGGGTGGTGGATGGAGGGAGGAGGGAGGGAGGGGTGGTGGAGGGAGGGAGGAGGGAGGGAGGGGTGGTGGAGGGAGGGGAGGAGGGAGGGAGGGGTGGTGGAGGGAGTGGGGGGTGGTGGAAGGAGTGGGAGAGAGGGGTGGTGGAGGGAGTGGGGAGGGAGGGAGGGGTGGTGGAGGGAGGGAGGAGGGAGGGAGGGGTGGTGGAGGGAGGGAGGAGGGAGGGAGGGGTGGTGGAGGGAGTGGGGAGAGAGGGGTGGTGGAGGGAGTGGGGGGGTGGTGGAGGGAATGGGGAGGGAGGTGTGGTGGAGGGAGGAGGGAGGGAGGGGTGGTGGAGGGAGTGGGGAGGGAGCTGTGGTGGAGGGAGTGGGGGGAGGTGTGGTGGAAGGAGTGGGAGAGAGGGGTGGTGGAAGGAGTGGGGGTGGTGGAGGGAGGAGGGAGGGAGGGGTGGTGGAGGGAGTGGGGAGGGAGGGGTGGTGGAGGGAGGAGGGAGGGAGGGGTGGTGGAGGGAGGAGGGAGGGAGGGGTGGTGGAGGGAGTGGAAAGAGAGGGAGGGAGGGAGGGTGGGAGGGAGGGAGGGGGAGGGAGGGGTGGTGGAGGGAGGTGTGGTGGAGGGAGGAGGGAGGGAGGGGTGGTGGAGGGAGTGGGGAGGGAGGTGTGGTGGAGGGAGGAGGGAGGGGTGGTGGAGGGAGGAGGGAGGGGTGGTGGAGGGAGGAGGGAGGGAGGGGTGGTGGAGGGAGTGGAAAGAGAGGGAGGGAGGGAGGGTGGGAGGGAGGTAGGGAGGGAGGGGTGGTGGAGGGAGGTGTGGTGGAAGGAGTGGAAAGAGCAGGAGGGAGGGGTGGAGTCCATAAGGTGGTTGGAGGATGAGAGCAGCTTTGGGAATGCTGTTAATCTTTTGTTCCACCCAATAAGGTGGCTAAACAGGATGTGAGCAGTTCTGAGATGGTTTTGTGGGAAGTATGTGCCTCTGGGTTACTGGGGTATAGATGCCTGTGTGTTTATGGGTAAGGTTGGGCCCTGACTGTTTGTGTTGTTGAGAGGATTGAGAGAAACAGGTCAGTTGGTTTCTTACTGTCACATAAGGATTCTAGAACAGGTCAGTTGGTTTCTTAGTGTCACATAAGGATTCTAGAACAGGTCAGTTGGTTTCTTACTGTCACATAAGGATTCTAGAACAGGTCAGTTGGTTTCTTAGTGTCACATAAGGATTCTAGAACAGGTCAGTTGGTATCTTACTGTCACATGAGGATTCTAGAACAGGTCAGTTGGTATCTTACTGTCACATGAGGATTCTAGAACAGGTCAGTTGGTTTCTTACAGGCTTTACAACTTTTCAGACCAGACTAGTAGACCCACTAGCCCAAGGCTACTACCTTTCAGACCAGACCAGTAGAACCACTAGCCCGAGGCCACCGTCTATCAGACCAGACTAGTATAAAATGTGCCCATTTAACCAGCTAGTCTGAGGATAGTACTCTACAGGCAATTCACTAGAGGTAAAGAACTATAGAACTATAGACCATTCACTAGAGGTAAAGAACTATAGACCATTCACTAGAGGTATAGAACTATAGACCATTCACTAGAGGTATAGATCCCGTCCCAACCTTCGCTCTCTCTCCCCCGCTACTCTCTCCTCTTCCATCCTATCATCTCTTCCCTCTGCTCAAACCTTCTCCAACCTATCTCCTGATTCTGCCTCCTCAACCCTCCTCTCCTCCCTTTCTGCATCCTTTGACTCTCTATGTCCCCTATCTTCCAGGCCAGCTCGGTCCTCCCCTCCCGCTCCGTGGCTCGACGACTCATTGCGAGCTCACAGAACAGGGCTCCGGGCAGCCGAGCGGAAATGGAGGAAAACTCGCCTCCCTGCGGACCTGGCATCCTTTCACTCCCTCCTCTCTACATTTTCCTCCTCTGTCTCTGCTGCTAAAGCCACTTTCTACCACTCTAAATTCCAAGCATCTGCCTCTAACCCTAGGAAGCTCTTTGCCACCTTCTCCTCCCTGCTGAATCCTCCTCCCCTCCCCCCCTCCTCCCTCTCTGCAGATGACTTCGTCAACCATTTTGAAAAGAAGGTCGACGACATCCGATCCTCGTTTGCTAAGTCAAACGACACCGCTGGTTCTGCTCACACTGCCCTACCCTGTGCTCTGACCTCTTTCTCCCCTCTCTCTCCAGATGAAATCTCGCGTCTTGTGACGGCCGGCCGCCCAACAACCTGCCCGCTCGACCCTATCCCCTCCTCTCTTCTGCAGACCATTTCCGGAGACCTTCTCCCTTACCTCACCTCGCTCATCAACTCATCCCTGACCGCTGGCTACGTCCCTTCCGTCTTCAAGAGAGCGAGAGTTGCACCCCTTCTGAAAAAACCTACACTCGATCCCTCCGATGTCAACAACTACAGACCAGTATCCCTTCTTTCTTTTCTCTCCAAAACTCTTGAACGTGCCGTCCTTGGCCAGCTCTCCCGCTATCTCTCTCAGAATGACCTTCTTGATCCAAATCAGTCAGGTTTCAAGACTAGTCATTCAACTGAGACTGCTCTTCTCTGTATCACGGAGGCGCTCCGCACTGCTAAAGCTAACTCTCTCTCCTCTGCTCTCATCCTTCTAGACCTATCGGCTGCCTTCGATACTGTGAACCATCAGATCCTCCTCTCCACCCTCTCCGAGTTGGGCATCTCCGGCGCGGCCCACGCTTGGATTGCGTCCTACCTGACAGGTCGCTCCTACCAGGTGGCGTGGCGAGAATCTGTCTCCTCACCATGCGCTCTCACCACTGGTGTCCCCCAGGGCTCTGTTCTAGGCCCTCTCCTATTCTCGCTATACACCAAGTCACTTGGCTCTGTCATAACCTCACATGGTCTCTCCTATCATTGCTATGCAGACGACACACAATTAATCTTCTCCTTTCCCCCTTCTGATGACCAGGTGGCGAATCGCATCTCTGCATGTCTGGCAGACATATCAGTGTGGATGACGGATCACCACCTCAAGCTGAACCTCGGCAAGACGGAGCTGCTCTTCCTCCCGGGGAAGGACTGCCCGTTCCATGATCTCGCCATCACGGTTGACAACTCCATTGTGTCCTCCTCCCAGAGCGCTAAGAACCTTGGCGTGATCCTGGACAACACCCTGTCGTTCTCAACTAACATCAAGGCGGTGGCCCGTTCCTGTAGGTTCATGCTCTACAACATCCGCAGAGTACGACCCTGCCTCACACAGGAAGCGGCGCAGGTCCTAATCCAGGCACTTGTCATCTCCCGTCTGGATTACTGCAACTCGCTGTTGGCTGGGCTCCCTGCCTGTGCCATTAAACCCCTACAACTCATCCAGAACGCCGCAGCCCGTTTGGTGTTCAACCTTCCCAAGTTCTCTCACGTCACCCCGCTCCTCCGCTCTCTCCACTGGCTTCCAGTTGAAGCTCGCATCCGCTACAAGACCATGGTGCTTGCCTACGGAGCTGTGAGGGGAACGGCACCTCAGTACCTCCAGGCTCTGATCAGGCCCTACACCCAAACAAGGGCACTGCGTTCATCCACCTCTGGCCTGCTCGCCTCCCTACCACTGAGGAAGTACAGTTCCCGCTCAGCCCAGTCAAAACTGTTCGCTGCTCTGGCTCCCCAATGGTGGAACACACTCCCTCACGACGCCAGGACAGCGGAGTCAATCACCACCTTCCGGAGACACCTGAAACCCCACCTCTTTAAGGAATACCTAGGATAGGATAAAGTAATCCTTCTCACCCCCCCCTTAAAAGATTTAGATGCACTATTGTAAAGTGGCTGTTCCACTGGATGTCATAAGGTGAATGCACCAATTTGTAAGTCGCTCTGGATAAGAGCGTCTGCTAAATGACTTAAATGTAAATGTAAATGTAGATCTACAGACCATTCACTAGAGGTATAGATCTACAGACCATTCACTAGAGGTATAGAACTATAGACCGTTCACTAGAGGTAAAGAACTATAGACCATTCACTAGAGGTATAGAACTATAGACCATTCACTAGAGGTAAAGAACTATAGACCATTCACTAGAGGTAAAGAACTATAGACCATTCACTAGAGGTAAAGACCTATAGACCATTCCCTAGAGGTAAAGAACTATAGACCATTCACTAGAGGTAAAGACCTATAGACCATTCCCTAGAGGTAAAGACCTATAGACCATTCCCTAGAGATATAGAACTATAGACCATTCACTAGAGGTAAAGAACTATAGACCATTCACTAGAGGTAAAGAACTATAGACCATTCACTAGAGGTAAAGAACTATAGACCATTCACTCGAGGTAAAGATCTATAGACCATTCACTAGAGGTATAGAACTATAGACCATTCACTAGAGGTAATGAAACAATGGGTGGTGGAAGGAGTGGTAGGGGGGAGGGGTGGAGTCCATGAGGTGGTGGGAGGAGACAAAGGGATGAGTACAGCTTTGGGAATGTTGTTCATGTTTTGTTCCGCCCAACGAGGTGGCTAAACAGGGTGTGAGCAGTTCTGAGATGGTTTTTTGGGAAGTATGTGCCTCTGGGTTATTGGGGAATCGATGCTTTATAATAGGCTGTGTATTTCCGGGTAAGGTTGGGCCCTGACACGGCATCATCGGACTGAGCTTGTCGTCATTGCAGGCAATCTCAACGCTGTGCGTTACAGGGAAGACATCCTCCTCCCTCATGTGGTACCCTTTCTGCAGGCTCATCAATACATGACCTTCCAGCATGACAATGCCACCAGCTATACTGCTCATTCTGTGCGTTATTTCCTGCAAGACAGGAATGTCAGTGTTCTGCCATGGCCAGCGAAGAGCCCGTATCTCAATCCCATTGAGCATGTCTGGGACCTGTTGGATCGGAGGATGAGGGCTAGGGCCATTCCCCCCAGAAATGGTGTAACATCTCACAGCGAGAACTGGTAAATCTGGTGCAGTCCATGAGGAGGAGATGCACTGCAGTAATTAATGCAGCTGGTGGCCACACCAGATACTGTCTGTTGCTTTTGATTTTGACCCCACCTTTGTTCAGGGACACATTATTCCATTTCTGTTAGTCACATGTCTGTGGAACTTGTTCAGTTTATGTCTCAGTTGTTGAATCTTGTTACAGTGCCATGCGAAAGTATTCGGCCCCCTTGAACTTTGCGACCTTTTGCCACATTTCAAGCTTCAAACATAAAGATATAAAACTGTATTTTTTTGTGAAGAATCAACAACAAGTGGGACACAATCATGAAGTGGAACGACATTTATTGGATATTTCAAACTTTTTTAACAACTCAAAAACTGAAAAATTTGGGTGTGCAAAATTATTCAGCCCCCTTAAGTTAATACTTTGTAGCGCCACCTTTTGCTGCGATCACAGCTGTAAGTCGCTTGGGGTATGTCTCTATCAGTTTTGCACATCGAGAGACTGACATTTTTTCCCATTCCTCCTTGCAAAACAGCTCGAGCTCAGTGACGTTGGATGGAGAGCATTTGTGAACAGCAGTTTTCAGTTCTTTCCACAGATTCTCGATTGGATTCAGGTCTGGACTTTGACTTGGCCATTCTAACACCTGGATATGTTTATTTTTGAACCATTCCATTGTAGATTTTTCTTTATGTTTTGGATCATTGTCTTGTTGGAAGACAAATCTCCGTCCCAGTCTCAGGTCTTTTGCAGACTCCATCAGGTTTTCTTCCAGAATGGTCCTGTATTTGGCTCCATCCATCTTCCCATCAATTTTAACCATCTTCCCTGTCCCTGCTGAAGAAAAGCAGGCCCAAACCATGATGCTGCCACCACCATGTTTGACAGTGGGGATGGTCGGTTCAGGGTGATGAGCTGTGTTGCTTTTACGCCAAACACAACGTTTTGCATTGTTGCCAAAAAGTTCAATTTTGGTTTCATCTGACCAGAGCACCTTTTCCACATGTTTGGCGTGTCTCCCAGGTGGCTTGTGGCAAACCTTAAACAACACTTTTTATGGATATCTTTAAGAAATGGCTTTCTTCTTGCCACTCTTCCATAAAGGCCAGATTTGTGCAATATACAACTGATTGTTGTCCTATGGACAGAGTGTCCCACCTCAGCTGTAGATCTCTGCAGTTCATCCAGAGTGATCATGGGCCTCTTGGCTGCATCTCTGATCAGTCTTCTCCTTGTATGAACTGAAAGTTTAGAGGGACGGCCAGGTCTTGGTAGATTTGCAGTGGTCTGATACTCCTTCCATTTCAATATTATCGCTTGCACAGTGCTCCTTGGGATGTTTAAAGCTTGGGAAATCTTTTTGTATCCAAATCCAGCTTTAAACTTCTTCACAACAGTATCTCGGACCTGCCTGGTGTGTTTCTTGTTCTTCATGATGCTCTCTGCTTTTAACGGACCTCTGAGACTATCACAGTGCAGGTGCATTTATACGGAGACTTGATTGCACACAGGTGGATTGTATTTATCATCATTAGTCATTTAGGTCAACATTGGATCATTCAGAGATCCTCACTGAACTTCTGGAGAGAGTTTGCTGCACTGAAAGTAAAGGGGCTGAATAATTTTGCACGCCCAATTTTTCAGTTTTTGATTTGTTAAAAAAGTTTGAAATATCCAATAAATGTCGTTCCACTTCATGATTGTGTCCCACTTGTTGATTCTTCACAAAAAAATACAGTTTTATATCTTTATGTTTGAAGCCTGAAATGTGACAAAAGGTCGCAAAGTTCAAGGGGGCTGAATACTTTCGCAAGGCACTGTATGTTCATAAAAATATTGAAAATAAACGCAGTTGACAGCAAGAGGGTGTTTCTTTTTTTGCTGAGTTTACTAAACATAAATAATAATGCAACATGTAAAAGTGTTGTTCCCATGTTTCAAGAGATGAAAAAACTTGTTTACATCCCTGTTAGTGAGCATTTCTCCTTTTTGAAGAAATTCCATCTACCTGACAGGTGTGGCATATCAAGAAGCTGATTAAACAGCATGATTATTACACAGATGCACCTTGTGCTGAGGAAAATAAAAGGCCACTTTAAAATGTGCAGTTTTGTCACACAAAACAATGCCACAAATGTCTCAGGTTTTGAGGGTGTAATTGGCATGCTGACTGCAGGAATGTCCACCAGAGCTGTTGTCAGATAATTGAATGTTCATCTCTCTACCATAAGCCGCCTCCAAAGTTGTTTTTGAGAAATTGGCAGAACGTCCAACTGTGTAATCGGCATCACAACCACAGACCACGTGTAACCATGCCAACCCAGGACCTCCACATCCAGCTTCGTCACCTGCGGGATCGTCTAAGGGGGAGGAAGGAGGGAGAGGGAGGGGGGGGGGTGTACTCTATGGACCATTCACTACAGGTAAAGATCTATAGACCATTCACTAGAGGTTTAGTTTGGAGAACTATAACCATGCTGCTCTATCTGACAGTGTAGAGGACTGTAATCATGTTGCTCTATCTGACAGTATAGAGAACTATAATCATGACAGTATAGAGAACTATAATCATGCTGCTCTATCTGACAGTATAGAGAACTATAATCATGACAGTATAGAGAACTATAATCATGCTGCTCTATCTGACAGTATAGAGAACTATAATCATGCTGCTCTATCTGACAGTGTAGAGGACTGTAATCATGTTGCTCTATCTGACAGTATAGAGAACTATAATCATGACAGTATAGAGAACTATAATCATGCTGCTCTATCTGACAGTATAGAGAACTATAATCATGACAGTATAGAGAACTATAATCATGCTGCTCTATCTGACAGTATAGAGAACTATAATCATGCTGCTCTATCTGACAGTGTAGATAACTATAATCATGACAGTATAGAGAACTGTAATCATGTTGCTCTATCTGACAGTATAGATAACTATAATCATGACAGTATAGAGAACTATAATCATGCTGCTCTATCTGACAGTATAGAGAACTATAATCATGACAGTATAGAGAACTATAATCATGCTGCTCTATCTGACAGTATAGAGAACTATAATCATGCTGCTCTATCTGACAGTATAGAGAACTGTAATCATGCTGCTCTATCTGACAGTATAGAGAACTGTAATCATGCTGCTCTATCTGACAGTATAGAGAACTATAATCATGTTGCTCTATCTGACAGTATAGAGAACTATAATCATGCTTCTCTATCTGACAGTATAGAGAACTATAATCATGCTGCTCTATCTGACAGTATAGAGAACTATAATTGTGCTGCTCTATCTGACAGTATAGAGAACTATAATCATGACAGTATAGAGAACTATAATCATGCTGCTCTATCTGACAGTATAGAGAACTATAATCATGACAGTATAGAGAACTATAATCATGCTGCTCTATCTGACAGTATAGAGAACTATAATCATGCTGCTCTATCTGACAGTATAGAGAACTGTAATCATGCTGCTCTATCTGACAGTATAGATAACTATAATCATGCTGCTCTATCTGACAGTATAGAGAACTGTAATCATGTTGCTCTATCTGACAGTATAGAGAACTATAATCATGCTGCTCTATCTGACAGTAAAGAGAACTATAATCATGCTGCTCTATCTGACAGTATAGAGAACTATAATCATGCTGCTCTATCTGACAGTATAGAGAACTGTAATAATGCTGCTCTATCTGACAGTATAGAGAACTGTAATAATGCTGCTCTATCTGACAGTACGACTTAAATGCCTTGAATTAATCACCTGAGAAAGCTTTGTCAATAGAGCCCTGGGTACCAGGACATTAGGACCTGATGGGGGGACAATAGAGCCCTGAGTACCAGGACATTAGGACCTGATGGAGGGACAATAGAGCCCTGGGTACCAGGACATTAGGACCTGATGGAGGGACAATAGAGCCCTGGGTACCAGACCATTAGGACCTGATGGAGGGACAATAGAGCCCTGGGTACCAGGACATTAGGACCTGATGGAGGGACAATAGAGCCCTGGGTACCAGGACATTAGGACCTGATGGAGGGACAATAGAGCCCTGGGTACCAGACCATTAGGACCTGATGGAGGGACAATAGAGCCCTGTGTACCAGGACATTAGGATCTGATAGAGGGACAATAGAGCCCTGAGTACCAGGACATTAGGACCTAACTGTCGTTAGTGAGTTGGGTACCAGGACATTAGGACCTGGCGGTCGTTAGTGAGTTGGGTACCAGAACATTAGGACCTGATGGTCGTTAGTGAGTTGGGTACCAGGACATTAGGACCTGACTGTCGTTAGTGATTTGGGTACCAGCTGGTTTCTATCTCCCCTCCTTTGGGGCGACTACACCATGCTGCTGATTCAGTTTCTGCTGTTCTACCTGGGACTATTGAACCCTGACCTGTTCACAGGACCTTAAAGACCACATGTAGCCTACTCTTAAATCTCTATCTGGTACAGCTGGCCCACCCCTCAGAGCCTGGTTCCTTTGGTGTACCCAGTACAGCCAGAAGAGGACTGGCCCACCCCTCAGAGCCTGGTTCCTCTGGTCTACCCAGTACAGCCAGAAGAGGACTGGCCCACCCCTCAGAGCCTGGTTCCTCTGGTCTACCCAGTACAGCCAGAAGAGGACTGGCCCACCCCTCAGAGCCTGGTTCCTCTGGTCTACTCAGTACAGCCAGAAGAGGACTGGCCCACCCCTCAGAGCCTGGTTCCTCTGGTCTACCCAGTACAGCCAGAAGAGGACTGGCCCACCCCTCAGAGCTTGGTTCCTCTGGTCTACCCAGTACAGCCAGAAGAGGACTGGCCCACCCCTCGGAGCCTGGTTCCTCTGGTCTACCCAGTACAGCCAGAAGAGGACTGGCCCACCCCTCAGAGCCTGGTTCCTCTGGTCTACCCAGTACAGCCAGAAGAGGACTGGCCCACCCCTCAGAGCCTGGTTCCTCTGGTCTACCCAGTACAGCCAGAAGAGGACTGGCCCACCCCTCAGAGCCTGGTTCCTCTGGTCTACCCAGTACAGCCAGAAGAGGACTGGCCCACCCCTCAGAGCCTGGTTCCTCTGGTCTACCCAGTACAGCCAGAAGAGGACTGGCCCACCCCTCAGAGCCTGGTTCCTCTGGTCTACCCAGTACAGCCAGAAGAGGACTGGCCCACCCCTCGGAGCCTGGTTCCTCTGGTCTACCCAGTACAGCCAGAAGAGGACTGGCCCACCCCTCGGAGCCTAGTTCCTCTGGTCTACCCAGTACAGCCAGAAGAGGACTGGCCCACCCCTCAGAGCCTGGTTCCTCTGGTCTACCCAGTACAGCCAGAAGAGGACTGGCCCACCCCTCAGAGCCTGGTTCCTCTCTATGTTCTGTCTTTCTGGGGAGGTTTTTCCTTTCCACCGTGCTTCAACACAGCATTGCTGGGGTTTTAGGTTTTCAGCTGGGTTTGAACAAACATCATAACACTGAGGGTGTGGTTAAGGTAGTTTAAGAGGTAGTCCAAGAGTCACTTTTTGATTTTGGTTAGTCGTTTTGCAAGTCAACTTTTTGAAAGGTGATTGACGCTCGTGAATGGCAGTGGAAAAACGAGTCCAGCAAGTTATAAAAAATTCCAAGTCTTATTTTCCGTCATCGTACAAAACCCCCTCTTGCCCAGGAGTTGATCATCTTTAGTTCTCAGAAAGAGAGGTGAAGTTATTTGTGCATACTTTCTCATCTGAGTAGTCTACAGGTCCTAGCCGACACAACGTCTCTGCTATTCTCAGGTAAGAAGCAGCTTCGATGAATTTGATTGTCATGATTGCTTGATCAAAATGTATATACATTTTTGTTCCTATTTCAAGACATTGTAGTCTTGGACCTAACTATGCAATTGAAACCTGCTACATCTGCCGCATCTGTTATTAACGGGATGCTATAGGTGTAAACCCATAGATGTAGGTTAACTGTTGCCATCTGTTATTAATGGGATGCTATAGGTATAAACCTATAGATGTAGGTTAACTGTTGCCATCTGTTATTAACGGGATGCTCTAGGTATAAACCCATAGATGTAGGTTAACTGTTGCCATCTGTTATTAATGGGATGCTCTAGGTATAAACCCATAGATGTAGGTTAACTGTTGCCATCTGTTATTAATGGGATGCTATAGGTGTAAACCCATAGATGTAGGTTAACTGTTGCCATCTGTTATTAATGGGATGCTCTAGGTACAAACCCATAGATGTAGGTTAACTGTTGCCATCTGATTTTAACGGGATGCTATAGGTATAAACCTATAGATGTAGGCTAACTGTTGCCATCTGTTATTAATGGGATGCTATAGGTGTAAACCCATAGATGTAGGTTAACTGTTGCCATCTGTTATTAATGGGATGCTATAGGTATAAACCCATAGATGTAGGTTAACTGTTGCCATCTGTATAAACCCATAGATGTAGGTTAACTGTTGCCATCTGTTATTAATGGGATGCTATAGGTATAAACCTATAGATGTAGGTTAACTGTTGCCATCTGTTATTAATGGGATGCTATAGGTATAAACCCATAGATGTAGGTTAACTGTTGCCATCTGTATAAACCCATAGATGTAGGTTAACTGTTGCCATCTGTTATTAATGGGATGCTATAGGTATAAACCCATAGATGTAGGTTAACTGTTGCCATCTGTTATTAACGGGATGCTATAGGTATAAACCCATAGATGTAGGTTAACTGTTGCCATCTGATTTTAACGGGATGCTATAGGTATAAACCCATTAGTGTAGGGGATTGAATGACGGGATATTTTTATAGAGGTGCAGAATTGTTGATGTAGCACCACGAGGGCCCATCAGATTCACAATTTAGAGAGAGACAGAGAGAGATAGAGATAAGGAGAGAGAGAGAGAAAGAGAGAGAGAGATAGAGATAAGGAGAGAGAGGGATGGAGATGAAAGGGAGGTGTGGAGAAAGAAACAGGTTGGACTCACTTCCACTTAACCTCCCTAGGTAGCGTCCCACCTGTCAACAGCCAGCGAAACTGCAGGGCGCCAAATTCAAAACAACAAAATTCTCATAATTAAAATTCCTCAAACATACATGTATTTTACACCATTTTAAAGATACAATTCTCGTTAATCCAGCCACAGTATCTGATTTCAAAAATGCTTTACAGCGAAAGCACCACAAACGATTATGTTAGGTCACCACCAAGCCAGAGAAAAACACAGCCATTTTTCCAGCCAAAGAGAGGAGTCACAAAAAGCGGAAATAGAGATAAAATGAATCACTAACCTTTGATGATCTTCATCAGATGACACTCATAGGACTTCATGTTATGTTTTGTTCGGTAAAGTTCATATTTATATCCAAAAATCTGAGTTTACATTGGCGTGTTATGTTCAGTAGTTCCATAACATGTGGTGAAACCTGTCAAACTAATTATAGAATCAATCTTTGAATGTTTTTAACATAAATCTTCAATAATATTCCAACCGGAGAATTCCTGTCTGTAAAGAAGCAATGGAACAGAGCTCGCTCTCACGGGAGCGCGCAAGACTGATCTTGAGGCTGCTGGCAGAAAACGGACTCATTCCCTCTCATTCGGCCATACTTCTCAGTAGAGGCATCAAACAAGTTTCTAAAGGCTGTTGACATCTAGTGGAAGCCCTCGGAAGTGCAACATAACCAATATCCCATTGTAAATTATATAGGGTCTGGGTTAAAAAACTACAAGCCTCAGATTTCCCACTTCCTGTTTGGATTTTATCTGAGGTTTTTGCCTGCGTTCTGTTATACTCACAGACACCATTCAAACAGTTTTAGAAAATTCCAAGTGTTTTCTATCCAAATCTACTAATTAAATGCATATTCTAGCTTTTATGGCAGAGTAGTAGGCAGTTTAAGTTGGGCATGCGTTTCACCCAAAATTCCCAAATGCTGCCCCCTACCCTAGAGAAGTTAACATTGTTAAGATAACTACCACAGTGAATCAATGACTTTAAGATAACTACCACAGTGAATCAATAACTTCAAGATAACTAACACACCAAATCAACGACTTTAAGATAATTACCACACTGAATCGATGAGTTTTGAGGCTGGTTAGGATTTACACCTTTAAAGGCCTTCTCATCACCTTCAGAGGATTGGTCGTCCTTCACAAGCTGACAAGAACTGTTGGCTAGTCTGGTAATTACAAGGCTAGAAAGGGGGCTAACTTTTGTTGAAGGAATTGTGTGAACTTTTGCACTAGAGAGGGCCACCGTTGTTTTGTTCAAAGTAACTACCTTTTGGGAACGTCCAGTCAGTCTTTGATAGTTTGATAATGTTGTAAGAAAATATATATATACTTGATTACTGGTAACCTTAGCAACACTTGTTTTTTCTTCTGGGCTCCTGAGTGACGTGACGCGGTGGTCTAAGGCACTACGTCTCAGCAGCTTGAGGAGTCACTACAGACACCCTGGTTCGAATCCAGGCTGTATGACAACCGGCCGTTATTGGGAGTCCCATAGGGCGGCGAACAAGGCCTAGGGTTGTCCGGGTTTGGCCGGTGTAGATAATAAATTATTCTTAACTGACTTGCCTAGTTAAATAAAGGTTACATTAAAATAAACTGTATATCGGGAATAGGGTGCAGAAGTAGTGCACTATACTGTATATAGGGAATAGGTGTGCCTAAGCAGTGCACTATACTGTATATAGGGTAAAGGGTGCCTAAGTAGTGCACTATAGTGTATATCGGGAATAGGGTGCCTAAGCAGTGCACTATACTGTATATGGGGAATAGGGTGCCAAAGTAGTGCACTATACTGTATATGGGGAATAGGGTGCCGAAGTAGTGCACTATACTGTATATAGGGAATAGGTGTGCCTAAGCAGTGCACTATACTGTATATAGGGAATAGGGTGCCGAAGTAGTGCACGACACTGTATATAGGGAATAGGTGTGCCTAAGCAGTGCACTATACTGTATATGGGGAATAGGGTGCCTAAGTAGTGCACTATACTGTATATAGGGAATAGGGTGCCTAAGCAGTGCACTATACTGTATATGGGGAATAGGGTGCCGAAGTAGTGCACTATACTGTATATAGGGAATAGGGTGCCTAAGTAGTGCACTATACTGTATATAGGGAATAGGTGTGCCTAAGCAGTGCACTATACTGTATATGGGGAATAGGGTGCCTAAGCAGTGCACTATACTGTATATGGGGAATAGGGTGCCTAAGTAGTGCACTATAGTGTATATCGGGAATAGGGTGCCTAGAAGTGTACTATACTTTTATAAGGTTAAATAAATTATTATAATAAAAAAGATAATGATAATAATTATAATAATAATAATGATAATAATAATGATGATAATAATAATGATGATAATATTGATCAAATGGTGATAATAATAATGATATTAATGACTATGATGATAATAATGATAATAATACTAATGATCATCATAATGATGAAAATGATGATGATAATGATATTAATAATGATGATAATAATAATATTATTAATAATGATGGTAATAATAATAATAATGATATTAATAATGATAAAAATGATGATGATAGTGATAATAATGATACTAATGATAACAATAATGGTAATAATAATGATCATGGTGATAATGATAATAACAATAATAACAACGATAATGCTAATGATAATAATAATGATGATAATAATAATAATAATGATAATAATAATAATGATAATAATAATGATGATAATAATAATAATAATAATAATAATGATAATAATAATAATGATAATAATAATAATGATGGTAATAATGATAATAATAATAATAATGATAATAATAATAATAATAATAATGATAATAATAATAATAATAATAATGATAATAATAATAATAATGATAATAATAATAATAATAATAATGATAATAATACTAACGATGATAATATTAACACGGATAATAATAATGATGATAATGGTCATAATAATGATAATGGGGATAATGATAATAAAGATAATAACAATAATAATAACGATCATGGTCATGATGGTAATAACAACGATGATAATAATAATAATGATAATAATAACAATGATAATAATGATAATAATGATAATGAACTAAAGGTATTATTGGATTGCTTTTGTTTGAATATCAAGTAACATCATCATCCTTCAACAGCGGTTAACGGAAGATCTAACGGGGTTCATGTATGATTGATGTTGTGTGGTTTACCTCAACAGAGACCTAAAAGGACATGGATATGAAGCCTCTGATGATTCTCCTCCTGCTAGCAGGTAATACACTGTGTTTGTGTTTGTGTGTGTTCCTTAGTGGTTAACCTTTCATTAGGTAAGGGAACACCCCCCTGAAATGTACGAAAATGAATGGGAAGTCATTGGCACTGGACAAACCATATACACGGTGTCCAATACCACTCAATTCGGCGCCGTTTAGTTCAAAGTTGATTGCAAATGCCATATGGCAAATGCCAGGTGTAACACTTTAAAAATCCAACAGGTGGCGAGCGCGCTCCTCCATGGTCAACATCCAAAAGTAAAAAAACATACTTTTTTTTCAAAAACGTATCACCCCCTCAAAAAAGTGCTTTCTGGAACGTTTTTGAAATTCTTTCGATTATTTTGTCAATTACACATGTGTAAGAACTGTATGAATATACCTTTGTCAAATACTTTTGTCCAATTTTATTATCATTATTATTATTTTATTTTTTTAAAACTTGTACATAAGGCATTTGTTTTGTCCATTTGCAATATGATTTCATAAGAAGTCAAAGTCACTTCTTTGGCCAAATGCAATAGGAAATGTCCAAATGCAATATGAAAGATTTGAAAATGCCAAATCAGGATGTTATGTCCATTTGTCATGTACCATCACGAATTTGACATGCTCAAAATTTCTGCAGAAATGCAAAATTGACTGGCCTGATGAAATCGGGATGGCCGGGCAGTGATAGTGGTTCTTCTCCATCGCTCGTTATGTTGATTTCATCATGTCCATATGGTGATGTTTTTTCATTGTTGCAATGCACTGTGCATTTGCAATATGGTTCAATGGGCATTTACCATCACGAATTTGGCATGCTCAGGATGGCTGGGCAGTGATTCTGGCTCCTCTCCATCACTCATTGGGGTTGATTTCAGATGTCACTTTGGTGATGGTACCTCACTGTTTAAACATATTGCAAATGGACAAAAGTCACCAGCAAGTCACCGTCCATCAGACAATTAGATATCATTCTGACACCAAACTGATACAAACTGACACCACACCCACTTTTTTCAACTCGTTTAGAAGCCAACTATCACATCCTTCAGAGCTGGCCCAAAATTCACAACGCCTTCTGTTCAAACCATAATAAAAACGTAAAACACGTAGTTATGTTCTAGCTGCGAGTCCAGTTCTGACATTATGTGTAGGCCTAGCTGAGGCCAGGTCGATAGGTCATTTGGTGCCCGAGCAAGACCTTAATTGGCGCTGAAAATCCATTTTTTTCCATGACTTGCTACGGGGTCCTTGAATGAGCTATTGGACAGAAACGTTGGGGTCTGTCTATATGGGCCGAGGCGGTCTCAATGCACCTAGTCTTGTGACTCTGGGACATTTCTAAATGTCTGCATTTTCGTGATGCAAAAATGAATTGAAGTTATTGCAAATGTACGAGGCTGTTTCTCGGTCCAGGAACCTTCTAGAGCCAAGTAACTCACCACGCACTATCGACCTGAGGTCTAGAACAGGTTTCTAAAGTTTCAGAACTCTAGGTCTGAGCATTCTTTAATAGTTTGAACAAAGTTAACTATTGCAGGCACTGTCTGTCTCTACGCACCCCAATGTGTCCCTCCGTGTGTGTGATTTAGTTTTTCTTTGACATTTTATGGGAGTCATGACGGATTTACAGTTCATGGGGGTTGCCTAATCGCACATATGAAGTTTTGGAAAGTTCTGACTTTTTTAACCCTTCGAAACAGCCCCTGTGACACCAATTATGGCACTTTCGGTTGGCACAGGAAGCTATAAGTCAACACATATCCTCATTGGCTTTTACAGAATCCTAAGTTTTAAGTCTTTACGTTAAGAATTGACTGATTTACACAGGGTTGAATGCACTATTTCTATCAAACGGCAGGTTGGGTATGGAAAAACACTTTTAGAGTGATTTTAACCACTTCCGGTTGGTCCAGGAAGCTTAGAATTGACACAGGTAGACCTCATAGTGGCCTGATGGACTGTCATTGAAGACAGGTTCATAAGGCATTCATAACCCACATAGGCTTCAGGTTGACTTTAGAGGAGCAGGCAATGTATTCCTATGGGGAGAGAAGTCATTGTAATCTGTGAGAATAAAAAAAACCTGATTTACTGTTAAGGGTTAATGCCACACGGTCAAGATTAGGCTTGCACGGATCGGGAGGACCTTAGGAACGTACCTGAGGTCGAATTGTGCTTCTCACCCTAACGGTTCTCTCACTGTCACCCAAAAGCAAATTACATTTAGGGCCAGGCTTCATTTTGGGCCTTCTTTTTTTCAAGGTCGCTGCACTCAGAGCGAGCTACGGTCAAGCGGAGCATCTCGTTGAACTCTGCACAGCCTTGCGAATATGGAAATGCCATTACAAGCTCTGTGTGTCTTTGAGCACCGCACTTTGTCACTCCATCCTTGCTGTGTGTGTGTGTGTGGGTGTGTGTGTGTGAGAGAGCTTTTCTTTGACATCTGTTGGGAGAAATGACTGACGTACAGTTCATGGGGGTTGCCTAATCACACATATGAAGTTTTGAAAATATCAGACCTTTTTAACCCTTCGAAACAGCACCTATGACACCATTTTAAGGAACTTCCGGTTTACACAGGAAGCTGAAAGTAAACACATGTCTTCCTTGGGAATTATATAATTTTGAGTTTTAAGTCTTTATGTTAAGAACTGACTTATTTACAGAGGGTTTAGTGAGTGTGTGTTATTTCAGAAAATCAGAGGTAATCACAGAAATCTCGCAGAGCTCCGCAGCACACTTTAAAAAGATTTGTATGAGAACGCTGCAACTGGATCTGTAACTGTTTTTTTTTTAAAACACCTATTTTTGAACATCATCAATTTGACATTGTACGATTTCTCTTAAATGACGATAGATAAATGGCTGGTTCTTTTTTTATTGACACCGTAGGTTCCTTTACTTTGACGTGAAGCGGAAAAATTATTGCTCTATTTTCATTTTGGACCTTTAATCCCAAAAAATGTCCATAACTCAAAAACCATTGAGGCCTAGATGCCATCTTGTTCGGGGCCAACTACCCATTATGCCAAACCTACGCTCACCAAGTTTCGTCTTCGAAGTCTTTTCCGTTTTGGAGATAAGGCCACGTCGTGATTCGTGATGTTTTGTACATTTGCAATATGATTACATTCGCCCTCTTGTGGGATTTACCGGGACAGCGGAAAAATGACAAAAAGTTTATTATTTTATAAAACGGAAACCGAATGTCCGAGAGAGTTCGTTTGATGTCTTACTGGAAGATCCAGCCCTGCCGCACGGCCCGACGCCGTCCACGAATTACCGTACATTTGCAATGTGGACTTTCTCACTAACCATATGGCGAATGTCAAAATGTTCCCTTAAGGTATGTTAAAAACATTATATATCTCTAAAACTATAGCTATAAAAAAGGGTTATGTCTTTATCAGCCGATAGATGTTAATTTCATAGCCCCGTTGTTGCAGTACATTTCCTGTACAGCAGGAAATGCAGACTTGTGTATTAAAGTGACAGCCTCTGTAGGGGCGGTGGTGGTGGTGTATTAAAGGTTTTAAAAGATACTTCTAAAGTTTGCAAATCTCCGATTTAAAATGTCAGACTAAATGTTGTCACCACCACCACTCCTGCAGTGGCTGTCACCACCACCACCGCCGCCCCTCTAGCAGCTGTCACCACCACCACCGCCGCCCCTACAGACGCTGTCACCACCACCACCGCCGCCCCTACAGCGGCTGTCACCACCACCACCACCACTCCTGCAGTGGCTGTCACCACCACCACCACCACCGCCCCTGCAGAGAATGTCACCACCACCACCGCCCCTGCAGCGAATGTCACCACCACCACCACCACCCCTGCAGCGAATGTCACCACCACCACCACCGCCCCTGCAGCGGCTGTCACCACCACCACCACCCCTGCAGCGAATGTCACCACCACCACCGCCCCTGCATCGGCTGTCATCACCACCACCGCCGCCCCTGCATCGGCTGTCACCACCACCACCACCACCGCCCCTGCAGCGAATGTCACAACCACCACCACCACCCCTGCAGCGAATGTCACAACCACCACCACCACCACCACCACCACCACCACCCCTGCAGCGAATGTCACAACCACCACCGGAGTCCCTGCATCGGCTGTCACCACCACCACCACCGCCCCTGCATCGGCTGTCACCACCACCACCGCCGCCCCTGCAGCGGCTGTCACCACCACCACCACCCCTGCAGCGGCTGTCACCACCACCGCCGCCCCTGCAGCGGCTGTCACCACCACCACCACCCCTGCAGCGGCTGTCACCACCACCACCACCCCTGCATCGGCTGTCACCACCACCACCGCCCCTGCAGCGGCTGTCACCACCACCACCACCCCTGCAGCGGCTGTCACCACCACCACCACCCCTGCAGCGAATGTCACCACCACCACCACCGCCTCTGCAGCGAATGTCACCACCACCACCACCGCCCCTGAAGCGAATGTCACAACCACCACCACCACCCCTGAAGCGAATGTCACAACCACCACCACCCCTGAAGCGAATGTCACAACCACCACCACCACCACCCCTGCAGCGAATGTCACAACCACCACCACCGCCCCTGAAGCGAATGTCACAACCACCACCACCACCCCTGAAGCGAATGTCACCACCACCACCACCCCTGAAGCGAATGTCACCACCACCACCGCCCCTGAAGCGAATGTCACAACCACCACCACCACCCCTGCATCGAATGTCACCACCACCACCACCGCCCCTGCAGCGAATGTCACCACCACCACCACCGCCCCTGCAGCGAATGTCACCACCACCACCACCACCCCTGCAGCGAATGTCACCACCACCACCACCACCGCCACTGAAGCGAATGTCACCACCACCACCACCACCGCCCCTGCAGCGAATGTCACAACCACCACCACCACCACCCCTGCAGCGAATGTCACAACCACAACCACCACCACCCCTGCAGCGAATGTCACCACCACCACCACCACCGCCCCTGCATCGAATGTCACCACCACCACCACCGCCCCTGCAGCGAATTTCACCACCACCACCACCGCCCCTGCAGCGAATTTCACCACCACCACCACCACCCCTGCAGCGAATGTCACCACCACCACCACCACCACCCCTGCAGCGAATGTCACCACCACCACCACCACCACCCCTGAAGCGAATGTCACCACCACCACCACCACCACCCCTGCAGCGAATGTCACAACCACCACCACCACCGCCCCTGCAGCGAATGTCACCACCACCACCACCACCCCTGCAGCGAATGTCACAAACACCACCACCACCCCTGAAGCGAATGTCACCACCACCACCACCACCACCACCGCCCCTGAAGCGAATGTCACCACCACCACCACCACCACCCCTGAAGCGAATGTCACAAACACCACCACCGCCCCTGAAGCGAATGTCACCACCACCACCACCACCACCCCTGAAGCGAATGTCACAAACACCACCACCACCACCACCGCCCCTGAAGCCAATGTCACAACCACCACCACCACCACCCCTGCAGAGGCTGTCACCACCACCACCACCATCGCCCCTGCAGCGAATGTCACCACCACCACCACCGCCCCTGCAGCGAATGTCACCACCACCACCACCACCACCCCTGAAGCGAATGTCACAAACACCACCACCAACGCCCCTGAAGCGAATGTCACAACCACCACCACCGCCCCTGAAGCGAATGTCACCACCACCACCACCGCCCCTGCAGCGAATGTCACAACCACCACCACCGCCCCTGCAGAGGCTGTCACCACCACCACCACCGCCCCTGCAGAGGCTGTCACCACCACCACCACCGCCCCTGCAGCGGCTGTCACCACCACCACCACCGCCCCTGCAGCGAATGTCACAACCACCACCACCGCCCCTGCAGCGGCTGTCACCACCACCACCACCGCCCCTGCAGCGGCTGTCACCACCACCACCGCCCCTGCATCGGCTGTCACCACCACCACCGCCCCTGCAGCGAATGTCACCACCACCACCGCCCCTGCATCGGCTGTCACCACCACCACCACCGCCCCTGAAGCGAATGTCACCACCACCACCACCACCACCCCTGCAGCGAATGTCACCACCACCACCACCGCCCCTGCAGCGAATGTCACAACCACCACCGCCCCTGCATCGGCTGTCACCACCACCACCACCACCACCACCGCCCCTGAAGCGAATGTCACCACCACCACCACCACCACCCCTGCAGCGAATGTCACAACCACCACCACCGCCCCTGAAGCGAATGTCGTCACCACCACCACCGGAGTCCCTGCAGCGAATGTCACAACCACCACCACCGCCCCTGCAGCGAATGTCACAACCACCACCGGAGTCCCTGCAGCGAATGTCACAACCACAGCCACCACCACCGCCCCTGCAGCAAATGTCACCACCACCACCACCACCCCTGCAGCGAATGTCACAACCACCACCACCACCACCACCACCACCACCACCACCCCTGCAGCGAATGTCACAACCACCACCACCCCTGAAGCGAATGTCACCACCACCACCACCGCCCCTGCAGCGAATGTCACCACCACCACCACCGCCCCTGAAGCGAATGTCACCACCACCACCACCACCCCTGCAGCGAATGTCACCACCACCACCACCGCCCCTGCAGCGAATGTCACCACCACCACCACCACCGCCCCTGCAGCGAATGTCACCACCACCACCACCACCACCACCCCTGCAGCGAATGTCACCACCACCACCACCGCCCCTGAAGCGAATGTCACAACCACCACCACCGCCCCTGAAGCGAATGTCACCACCACCACCACCACCACCACCACCACCGCCCCTGAAGCGAATGTCACCACCACCACCACCGCCCCTGCAGCGAATGTCACCACCACCACCGCCCCTGCAGCGAATGTCACCACCACCACCACCACCCCTGCATCGGCTGTCACCACCACCACCGCCGCCCCTGCATCGGCTGTCACCACCACCACCACCGCCCCTGCAGCGAATGTCACCACCACCACCGCCCCTGCAGCGAATGTCACCACCACCACCACCACCCCTGCATCGGCTGTCACCACCACCACCACCGCCCCTGCATCGGCTGTCACCACCACCACCACCGCCGCCCCTGCAGCGGCTGTCACCACCACCACCACCCCTGCAGCGGCTGTCACCACCACCACCACCCCTGCATCTGCTGTCACCACCACCACCGCCCCTGAAGCTAATGTCACCACCACCACCGCCCCTGCAGCGAATGTCACCACCACCACCACCACCACCGCCCCTGCAGCGAATGTCACAACCACCACCACCACCACCACCCCTGCAGAGGCTGTCACCACCACCACCACCACCGCCACTGAAGCGAATGTCACCACCACCACCGCCCCTGCAGCGAATGTCACCACCACCACCACCACCCCTGCAGCGAATGTCACCACCACCACCACCGCCCCTGCAGCGAATGTCACCACCACCACCACCACCGCCCCTGCATCGAATGTCACCACCACCACCACCACCGCCCCTGCAGCGAATGTCACCACCACCACCGCCCCTGCATCGGCTGTCACCACCACCACCACCGCCCCTGAAGCGAATGTCACAACCACCACCACCACCACCCCTGCAGCGAATGTCACAACCACCACCACCACCCCTGAAGCGAATGTCACAACCACCACCACCACCGCCCCTGCAGCGAATGTCACAACCACCACCGGAGTCCCTGCAGCGAATGTCACCACCACCACCACCACCCCTGCAGCGAATGTCACCACCACCACCACCCCTGAAGCGAATGTCACAACCACCACCACCACCACCACCCCTGAAGCGAATGTCACCACCACCACCACCGCCCCTGAAGCGAATGTCACCACCACCACCGCCCCTGAAGCGAATGTCACAACCACCACCACCACCACCACCCCTGAAGCGAATGTCACCACCACCACCACCGCCCCTGAAGCGAATGTCACAACCACCACCACCGCCCCTGAAGCGAATGTCACAACCACCACCACCACCACCCCTGAAGCGAATGTCACCACCACCACCACCACCGCCCCTGAAGCGAATGTCACAACCACCACCACCACCGCCCCTGAAGCGAATGTCACCACAACCACCACCGCCCCTGCAGCGAATGTCACCACCACCACCACCACCGCCCCTGAAGCGAATGTCACAACCACCACCACCACCCCTGCAGCGAATGTCACCACCACCACCACCACCACCACCACCACCACCACCGCCCCTGCAGCGAATGTCACCACCACCACCACCGCCCCTGAAGCGAATGTCACAACCACCACCACCACCCCTGCAGCGAATGTCACAACCACCACCACCACCACCCCTGAAGCGAATGTCACCACCACCACCACCGCCGCCCCTGAAGCGAATGTCACCACCACCACCACCGCCCCTGAAGCGAATGTCACAACCACCACCACCACCGCCCCTGAAGCGAATGTCACCACCACCACCACCGCCCCTGCAGCGAATGTCACCACCACCACCACCACCCCTGCAGCGAATGTCACCACCACCACCACCACCACCACCACCACCACCACGGCCCCTGCAGCGAATGTCACAACCACCACCACCGCCCCTGCAGCGAATGTCACCACCACCACCACCACCCCTGCAGCGAATGTCACCACAACCACCTCCACCCCTGCAGCGAATGTCACCACCACCACCACCACCCCTGCAGCGAATGTCACCACAACCACCACCACCGCCCCTACAGCGAATGTCACCACCACCACCACCACCGCCCCTGCATCGGCTGTCACCACCACCACCGCCCCTACAGCGAATGTCACAACCACCACCACCACCCCTGCAGCCAATGTCACCACAACCACCACCACCCCTGCAGCGAATGTCACCACCACCACCACCACCCCTGCAGCGAATGTCACCACAACCACCACCACCCCTGCAGCGAATGTCACCACAACCACCACCACCCCTGCAGCGAATGTCACCACCACCACCACCGCCCCTGCAGCGAATGTCACCACCACCACCAACACCCCTGCAGCGAATGTCACCACAACCACCACCACCGCCCCTGCAGCGAATGTCACCACAACCACCACCACCCCTGCAGCGAATGTCACCACAACCACCACCACCGACCCTGCAGCGAATGTCACCACAACCACCACCACCCCTGCAGCGAATGTCACCACCACCACCACCGCCCCTGCAGCGAATGTCACCACCACCACCACCACCCCCCCTGCAGCGAATGTCACCACCACCACCACCACCCCTGCAGCGAATGTCACCACAACCACCACCACCCCTGCAGCGAATGTCACCACCACCACCGCCCCTGCAGCGAATGTCACAACCACCACCACCGCCCCTGAAGCGAATGTCACAACCACCACCACCACCCCTGAAGCGAATGTCACAACCACCACCACCCCTGAAGCGAATGTCACAACCACCACCACCACCACCCCTGCAGCGAATGTCACAACCACCACCACCGCCCCTGAAGCGAATGTCACAACCACCACCACCACCCCTGAAGCGAATGTCACCACCACCACCACCCCTGAAGCGAATGTCACCACCACCACCGCCCCTGAAGCGAATGTCACAACCACCACCAACACCCCTGCATCGAATGTCACCACCACCACCACCGCCCCTGCAGCGAATGTCACCACCACCACCACCGCCCCTGCAGCGAATGTCACAACCACCACCACCACCCCTGCAGCGAATGTCACCACCACCACCACCACCACCCCTGCAGCGAATGTCACCACCACCACCACCACCGCCACTGAAGCGAATGTCACCACCACCACCACCACCACCACCGCCCCTGCAGCGAATGTCACAACCACCACCACCGCCCCTGCAGCGAATGTCACCACCACCACCACCACCGCCCCTGCAGCGAATGTCACAACCACCACCACCGCCCCTGAAGCGAATGTCACAACCACCACCACCGCCCCTGCAGAGGCTGTCACCACCACCACCACCGCCCCTGCAGCGGCTGTCACCACCACCACCACCACCGCCCCTGCAGCGAATGTCACAACCACCACCACCGCCCCTGAAGCGAATGTCACAACCACCACCACCGCCCCTGCAGCGAATGTCACAACCACCACCACCGCCCCTGCAGAGGCTGTCACCACCACCACCACCGCCCCTGCAGCGGCTGTCACCACCACCACCACCACCACCCCTGCAGCGAATGTCACAACCACCACCACCGCCCCTGCAGCGGCTGTCACCACCACCACCACCGCCCCTGCAGCGGCTGTCACCACCACCACCGCCCCTGCATCGGCTGTCACCACCACCACCGCCCCTGCAGCGAATGTCACCACCACCACCGCCCCTGCATCGGCTGTCACCACCACCACCACCGCCCCTGAAGCGAATGTCACCACCACCACCACCACCACCCCTGCAGCGAATGTCACCACCACCACCACCGCCCCTGCAGCGAATGTCACAACCACCACCGCCCCTGCATCGGCTGTCACCACCACCACCACCGCCCCTGAAGCGAATGTCACCACCACCACCACCACCACCCCTGCAGCGAATGTCACAACCACCACCACCGCCCCTGAAGCGAATGTCACCACCACCACCGGAGTCCCTGCAGCGAATGTCACAACCACAACCACCACCACCGCCCCTGCAGCGAATGTCACAACCACCACCGGAGTCCCTGCAGCGAATGTACCAACCACCACCACCACCACCGCCCCTGCAGCGAATGTCACAACCACCACCGGAGTCCCTGCAGCGAATGTCACAACCACAACCACCACCACCGCCCCTGCAGCGAATGTCACAACCACCACCGGAGTCCCTGCAGCGAATGTCACAACCACAACCACCACCACCGCCCCTGCAGCGAATGTCACAACCACCACCGGAGTCCCTGCAGCGAATGTCACAACCACAACCACCACCACCGCCCCTGCAGCGAATGTCACCACCACCACCACCACCCCTGCAGCGAATGTCACCACCACCACCACCACCACCACCACCACCACCACCACCCCTGCAGCGAATGTCACAACCACCACCACCCCTGAAGCGAATGTCACCACCACCACCACCGCCCCTGAAGCGAATGTCACCACCACCACCACCACCACCACCGCCCCTGCAGCGAATGTCACCACCACCACCACCGCCCCTGCAGCGAATGTCACCACCACCACCACCACCACCACCCCTGCAGCGAATGTCACCATCACCACCACCGCCCCTGAAGCGAATGTCACAACCACCACCACCGCCCCTGAAGCGAATGTCACCACCACCACCACCACCGCCCCTGAAGCGAATGTCACCACCACCACCGCCCCTGCAGCGAATGTCACCACCACCACCACCACCCCTGCAGCGAATGTCACCACCACCACCACCCCTGAAGCGAATGTCACAACCACCACCACCACCACCACCCCTGAAGCGAATGTCACCACCACCACCACCGCCCCTGAAGCGAATGTCACCACCACCACCGCCCCTGAAGCGAATGTCACAACCACCACCACCACCACCACCCCTGAAGCGAATGTCACCACCACCACCACCGCCCCTGAAGCGAATGTCACAACCACCACCACCGCCCCTGAAGCGAATGTCACAACCACCACCACCACCACCCCTGAAGCGAATGTCACCACCACCACCACCACCGCCCCTGAAGCGAATGTCACAACCACCACCACCACCGCCCCTGAAGCGAATGTCACCACCACCACCACCGCCCCTGCAGCGAATGTCACCACCACCACCACCACCACCACCACCACCGCCCCTGCAGCGAATGTCACCACCACCACCACCGCCCCTGAAGCGAATGTCACAACCACCACCACCACCCCTGCAGCGAATGTCACAACCACCACCACCACCACCCCTGAAGCGAATGTCACCACCACCACCACCACCGCCCCTGAAGCGAATGTCACCACCACCACCACCGCCCCTGAAGCGAATGTCACAACCACCACCACCACCGCCCCTGAAGCGAATGTCACCACCACCACCACCGCCCCTGCAGCGAATGTCACCACCACCACCACCACCCCTGCAGCGAATGTCACCACCACCACCACCACCACCACCACCACCGCCCCTGCAGCGAATGTCACAACCACCACCACCGCCCCTGCAGCGAATGTCACCACCACCACCACCACCCCTGCAGCGAATGTCACCACAACCACCACCACCCCTGCAGCGAATGTCAACACCACCACCACCACCCCTGCAGCGAATGTCACCACCACCACCACCGCCCCTGCAGCGAATGTCACCACAACCACCACCACCGCCCCTACAGCGAATGTCACAACCACCACCACCGCCCCTACAGCGAATGTCACCACCACCACCACCACCGCCCCTGCAGCGAATGTCACCACAACCACCACCACCGCCCCTGCATCGGCTGTCACCACCACCACCACCGCCCCTGCATCGGCTGTCACCACCACCACCGCCCCTACAGCGAATGTCACAACCACCACCACCACCCCTGCAGCGAATGTCACCACAACCACCACCACCCCTGCAGCGAATGTCACCACCACCACCACCACCCCTGCAGCGAATGTCACCACAACCACCACCACCGCCCCTGCAGCGAATGTCACCACAACCACCACCACCCCTGCAGCGAATGTCACCACCACCACCACCCCTGCAGCGAATGTCACCACAACAACCACCACCGACCCTGCAGCGAATGTCACCACAACCACCACCCCTGCAGCGAATGTCACCACCACCACCACCGCCCCTGCAGCGAATGTCATCACCACCACCACCACCCCCCCTGCAGCGAATGTCACCACCACCACCACCACCCCTGCAGCGAATGTCACCACCACCACCACCACCACCCCTGCAGTGAATGTCACCACCACCACCACCGCCCCTGCAGCGAATGTCACCACCACCACCACCACCCCTGCAGCGAATGTCACCACCACCACCACCACCCCTGCAGCGGCTGTCACCACCACCACCACCACCGCCCCTGCAGCGAATGTCACCACCACCACCACCACCCCTGCAGCGAATGTCACCACAACCACCACCACCCCTGCAGCGAATGTCACCACCACCACCGCCCCTGCAGCGAATGTCACAACCACCACCACCACCCCTGCAGCGAATGTCACCACCACCACCACCGCCCCTGCAGCGAATGTCACCACCACCACCACCGCCCCTGCAGCGAATGTCACCACCACCACCACCGCCCCTGCATCGGCTGTCACCACCACCACCACCGCCCCTGCATCGGCTGTCACCACCACCACCACCACCGCCCCTGCAGCGAATGTCACCACCACCACCGCCCCTGCATCGGCTGTCACCACCACCACCGGAGTCCCTGCAGCGAATGTCACCACCACCACCACCGCCCCTGAAGCGAATGTCACAAACACCACCACCGCCCCTGAAGCGAATGTCACAACCACCACCACCACCCCTGCAGCGAATGTCACAACCACCACCACCGCCCCTGAAGCGAATGTCACAATCACCACCACCGCCCCTGAAGCGAATGTCACAACCACCACCACCGCCCCTGCAGCGAATGTCACAACCACCACCACCGCCCCTGAAGCGAATGTCACAACCACCACCACCACCCCTGCAGCGAATGTCACCACCACCACCGCCCCTGCAGCGAATGTCACCACCACCACCACCGCCCCTGCAGCGAATGTCACCACCACCACCACCACCACCCCTGCAGCGAATGTCACCACCACCACCACCACCACCCCTGCAGCGAATGTCACCACCACCACCACCGCCCCTACAGCGAATGTCACCACCACCACAACCACCCCTGCAGCGAATGTCACAACCACCACCACCGCCCCTACAGCGAATGTCACAACCACCACCACCACCGCCCCTGCATCGGCTGTCACCACCACCACCACCGCCCCTGCATCGGCTGTCACCACCACCACCACCACCCCTGCAGCGAATGTCACAACCACCACCACCACCCCTGCAGCGAATGTCACAACCACCACCACCACCCCTACAGCGAATGTCACCACCACCACCACCGCCCCTACAGCGAATGTCACCACCACCACCACCACCCCTGCAGCGAATGTCACAACCACCACCACCGCCCCTGCAGCGAATGTCACAACGACCACCACCACCCCTGCAGCGAATGTCACAACCACCACCACCACCGCCCCTGCATCGGCTGTCACCACCACCACCACCACCCCTGCAGCGAATGTCACAACCACCACCACCGCCCCTGCAGCGGCTGTCACCACCACCACCGCCCCTGCAGCGAATGTCACCACCACCACCACCGCCCCTACAGCGGCTGTCACCACCACCACCACCAACGCCCCTGCAGCGAATGTCACCACCACCACCACCACCCCTGCAGCGAATGTCACCACCACCACCACCACCCCTGCAGCGGCTGTCACCACCACCACCGCCCCTGAAGTGGCTGTCACCACCACCACCACCACCCCTGCAGCGGCTGTCACCACCACCACCACCAACGCCCCTGCAGCGAATGTCACCACCACCACCACCACCCCTGCAGCGAATGTCACCACCACCACCACCACCCCTGCAGCGGCTGTCACCACCACCACCGCCCCTGCAGCGGCTGTCACCACCACCACCGCCCCTGCAGCGGCTGACACCACCACCACCACTACCGTCCCTGCAGCTGCTGTCACCACCACCACCACCGGAGTCCTTGCAACGGCTGTCACCACGACCACCACCGGAGTCCCTGCACCGGCTGTCACCACCACCACCGCCGCCCCTGCTGCGGCTGTCACCACCACCACCGGAGTCTCTGCAGCGGCAGTCACCACCACCACCAGAGTCTCTGCAGCGGCTGTCACCACCACCAACGGAGTCTCTGCAGCGTTAGTCACCACCACCACCGCCGCCCCTGTAGCGGCTGTCACCACCACCACCGCAGCCCCTGCAGCGGCTGACACCACCACCACCGCCGCCCCTGCACCGTCTGTCACCACCACAACCGCAGCCCCTGCAGCGGCTGACACCACCACCACCGCCGCCCCTGCACCGTCTGTCACCACCACAACCGCAGCCCCTGCAGCGGCTGACACCACCACCACCGCCGCCCCTGCACCGTCTGTCACCACCACCACCGCCGCCCCTGCACCGTCTGTCACCACCACAACCGCAGCCCCTGCAGCGGCTGACACCACCACCACCGGAGTCTCTGCAGCGGCAGTCACCACCACCACCGGAGTCTCTGCAGCGGCTGTCAGCACTACCAACACCACCCCTGCAGCAGCTGTCACCACTACCTCCCCTGCAGCAGCTGTCACCACCACCACCCCCGCAGCGGCTGTCACCACCACCACCGCCCCTGCAGCAGCTGTCACCACCACCACCCCCGCAGCGGCTGTCACCACCACCACCGCCCCTGCAGCGGCTGTCACCACCACCGCCGCCGCCCCTGCAGCGGCTGTCACCACCACCACCGCCCCTGCAGCAGCTGTCACCACCACCACCGCCGCGCCTGCAGCGGCTGTCACCACCACCGCCGCCCCTGCAGCGGCTGTCACCACCACCACCACCGCCGCGCCTGCAGCGGCTGTCACCACCACCGCCGCCGCCCCTGCAGTTGCTGGCACCACCACCACTACCACCCCTGCAGCAGCTGGCACCACCACCACCACCACCACTACCACCCCTGCAGCAGCTGGCACCACCACCACCACTACCACCCCTGCAGCAGCTGGCACCACCACCACCACTACCACCCCTGCAGCAGCTGGCACCACCACCACCACTACCACCCCTGCAGCAGCTGGCACCACCACCACCACTACCACCCCTGCAGCAGCTGGCACCACCACCACCACTACCACCCCTGCAGCAGCTGGCACCACCACCACCACTACCACCCCTGCAGCAGCTGGCACCACCACCACCACTACCACCCCTGCAGCAGCTGGCACCACCACCACCACTACCACCCCTGCAGCAGCTGGCACCACCACCACCACTACCACCCCTGCAGCAGCTGGCACCACCACCACCACTACCACCCCTGCAGCAGCTGGCACCACCACCACTACCACCCCTGCAGCAGCTGGCACCACCACCACTACCACCCCTGCAGCAGCTGGCACCACCACCACCACCCCTGCAGCAGCTGGCACCACCACCACCACTACCACCCCTGCAGCAGCTGGCACCACCACCACCACTACCACCCCTGCAGCAGCTGGCACCACCACCACCACTACCACCCCACCTGCAGCAGCTGGCACCACCACCACCACTACCACCCCTGCAGCAGCTGGCACCACCACCACCACTACCACCCCTGCAGCAGCTGGCACCACCACCACCACTACCACCCCTGCAGCAGCTGGCACCACCACCACCACCCCTGCAGCAGCTGGCACCACCACCACCACCCCTGCAGCAGCTGGCACCACCACCACCACCACCACCCCTGCAGCAGCTGGCACCACCACCACCACCCCTGCAGCAGCTGGCACCACCACCACTACCACCCCTGCAGCAGCTGGCACCACCACCACCACCCCTGCAGCAGCTGGCACCACCACCACCACTACCACCCCTGCAGCAGCTGGCACCACCACCACCACTACCACCCCTGCAGCAGCTGGCACCACCACCACCACTACCACCCCTGCAGCAGCTGGCACCACCACCACCACTACCACCCCTGCAGCAGCTGGCACCACCACCACCACTACCACCCCTGCAGCAGCTGGCACCACCACCACCACTACCACCCCTGCAGCAGCTGGCACCACCACCAGTGCTGGTAAGTATTAATCTCCAGGTGCGGACTTGTCATCTGGCATTTTGGTCTTCTTTCAGTCTAGTTAGTCTGTCTAACATGTTTTTCCGGGGATAAAAAATATCATTATCTGGCTAATAATTTAGGAAAATATGAGCCAATATGTTAAAAATGCCAGGGCCAATTGCTGGTCCCAGTCCGTCGCTGTTTCACTGTCACCGTACACATCTATATGAGCGAAGTCAACATTTGAACATAAACATGAAAATACAATCCACTTTTGTAATTTACTGAACAACTGTTTTTCCTACTTTTTCAGGGTCATCAACCACATCAGGAAGTGCTCCCCGACCCACTTCCTTCTCTCTGGCTGCCTTGCCTCTCAGTTTGGCTCTGTTAATGGTACAGCTGCTGGCTAGCTAATAGCCTGGGACATAGCTGCTGTGGCTCTGCTAGCTGGTAGGCTAGCTATTAGCCTGGGACATAGCTGCTGTGGCTCTGCTAGCTACTAGGCTAGCTATTAGCCTGGGACATAGCTGCTGTGGCTCTGCTAGCTACTAGGCTAGCTATTAGCCTGGGACATAGCTGCTGTGGCTCTGCTAGCTACTAGGCTAGCTAATAGATCATAGATAAAGCCTTAAAGCTAGAATCCTTAGTTGCTACACCCATTTTTTTACTTAGACATTCATTATATCTATCCATTGATTCTAGAAGAATATAACATATGAATTCCTCATGAGTTTAGCTCAACTGTCGTACCCCATCAGAACCCACAATATAAGCTCCTCCGACCAGCATGTGTGGTTAGAACTGATTCGATTGAAGCTCGGCCCTTATCTTTCAAATTACTATTATTTAACACTTAACTAAAATGAATTATTATTATTATTAATTATTATTAATTTGCACCAAAGCAACTTGCACACTATTTATCAGTGAATTTTTTAAACTAAAAAAAAACACAAAAATTACAAAAAGTTTCCACAGTTTGTTATATATAAATATATATTTTTAAATGTTTTATTTGATCATATTTCCCCCTTTAATTATTAACTGATGTAACTATATTTACAATTAAAATTCACCAAGACCAGAATGATATTTACTTTGAGTGATTTTGGGCATATCACTGAAAATGTGGACCACTTCAATGTTTTAAAACTGTTGTAGAGCCTCGGCTGGTTTGTACTTGTCTTGTTATTATTAAATGTAATATATTCTGTAACACTCGTAGAATATAGATGTCTTTTTTTTAATTACTGTTTGAATATAATGACATTTTGGGTCAAATGTAATGACATCTCAATATCCTTCTCGGGGTACATCTCAATAATCTAGTCTAATATCCTTCTAGGGGTACATCTCAATAATCTGGTCTAATATCCTTCTAGGGGTACATCTCAATAATCTAGTCTAATATCCTTCTCGGGGTACATCTCAATAATCTAGTCTAATATCCTTCTAGGGGTACATCTCAATAATCTAGTCTAATATCCTTCTAGGGGTACATCTCAATAATCTGGTCTAATATCCTTCTCGGGGTACATCTCAATAATCTGGTCTAATATCCTTCTAGGGGTACATCTCAATAATCTAGTCTAATATCCTTCTCGGGGTACATCTCAATAATCTAGTCTAATATCCTTCTCGGGGTACATCTCAATAATCTGGTCTAATATCCTTCTAAGGGTACATCTCAATAGTATGATCTAATATCCTTCTAGGGGTACATCTCAATAATCTAGTCTAATATCCTTCTCGGGGTACATCTCAATAATCTGGTCTAATATCCTTCTAGGGGTACATCTCAATAGTATGATCTAATATCCTTCTAGGGGTACATCTCAATAATCTAGTCTAATATCCTTCTCGGGGTACATCTCAATAATCTGGTCTAATCTCCTTCTAGGGGTACATCTCAATAATCTGGTCTAATATCCTTCTAGGGGTACATCTCAATAGTGTGGTCTAATATCCTTCTAGGGGTGCATCTCAATAGTGTGGTCTAATATCCTTCTAGGGGTGCATCTCTATAGTGTAATCTAATATCCTTCTAGGGGTGCATCTCTATAGTGTTAGTTTTGTTTTCAATTGTCGAACTAGACTGCCAAATTAAAATGCTCACTAGCTGTTCCACCTGACCCAAATATGGTGGCAGCATTAGTAAGACAGACAACATACTATTGAGAATCCCCTACACTACACTAGAGACACTCACCCCGGGACTACACTAGAGACAATCACCCCGAGACTACACTAGAGACACTCACCCCTACACTACACTAGAGACAATCACCCCGAGACTACACTAGAGACAATCACCCTGAGACTACACTAGAGACACTCACCCCGAGACTACACTAGAGACACTCACCCCTACACTACACTAGAGACAATCACCCCGGGACTACACTAGAGACAATCACCCCGAGACTACACTAGAGACACTCACCCCGAGACTACACTAGAGACACTCACCCCTACACTACACTAGAGACAATCACTCCGAGACTACACTAGAGACACTCACCCCGAGACTACACTAGAGACAATCACCCCGGGACTACACTAGAGACAATCACCCCGGGACTACACTAGAGACACTCACCCCTACACTACACTAGAGACAATCACCCCGGGACTACACTAGAGACAATCACCCTGAGACTACACTAGAGACACTCACCCCTACACTACACTAGAGACAATCACCCCGAGACTACACTAGAGACAATCACCCTGAGACTACACTAGAGACACTCACCCCGAGACTACACTAGAGACAATCACCCCGGGACTACACTAGAGACACTCACCCCTACACTACACTAGAGACAATCACCCCGGGACTACACTAGAGACTATTGAAACTTACCCCGTGGAGACCAGACTATTGAGATGCACCCCTAGGAGACAGAACTAGACTATTGAGATGCACCCCTAGGAAACAGAACTAGACTATTGAGATGCACCCCTAGGCTGACAGAACCTGACTATTGAGATGCACCCCTAGGAGACAGAACTAGACTATTGAGATGCACCCCTAGGAGACAGAACTAGACTATTGAGATGCACCCCTAGGAGACAGAACCTGACTATTGAGATGCACCCCTAGGAGACAGATCTAGACTATTGAGATGTACCCCTAGGAGACAGAACTAGACTATTGAGATGCACCCCTAGGAGACCAAACTAGACTATTGAGATGTACCCCTAGGAGACCAAGCTAGACTATTAAGATGTACCCCTAGGAGAGAGAACTTTACTATTGAGATGCACCCCTAGGAGACCAGACTACTGAGATGCACCCCTAGGAGACAGAACTAGACTATTTATATGCACCCCTAGGAGACAGAACTAGACTATTGAGATGCACCCCTAGGAGACAGAACTAGACTATTGAGATGCACCCCTAGGTGACAGAACCAGACTATTGAGATGCACCCCTAGGAGACAGAACTAGACTATTGAGATGCACCCCTAGGAGACAGAACTAGACTATTTATATGCACCCCTAGGAGACAGAACTTGACTATTGAGATGCAGCCCTAGGAGACAGAACTAGACTATTGAGATGGACCCCTAGGAGACAGAACTAGACTATTGAGCTATAACTCTAGTAGACCAAGCTAGACTATTGAAATGCACCCCTAGGAGACAGAACTAGACTATTGAGATGCACCCCTAGGAGACAGAACTAGACTATTGAGATGCACCCCTAGGTGACAGAACCAGACTATTGAGATGCACCCCTAGGAGACAGAACCAGACTATTGAGATGCATCCCTAGGAGACCAAACTTGCCTATTGAAATGCACCCCTAGGAGACAGAACTAGACTATTGAGATGCATCCCTAGGAGACAGAACTAGACTATTGAGATGCACCCCTAGGTGACAGAACCAGACTATTGAGATGCACCCCTAGGAGACAGAACCAGACTATTGAGATGCATCCCTAGGAGACAGAACTAGACTATTGAGATGCATCCATAGGAGACAGAACTAGACTATTGTTGATTTAATTTCATTATTCCTATATGTGTTCATTAATTCACATCACTCAGTCTATTTTATGAGAATTTGTAAGATTCTTATTTGAATAAAATAGACAGAGACCAGTCTTTTCAAAAATATATCATGGTATTTATTCTCGGAGCGCGCTGCCATGTAACCACGAACAACAGTTTATATACAAAATATGACGTCACAGGTTCTAGAATGAAACTCCTCCTCCCGACCAAGACAGAGCAAGTTTAAAATTTCATTCCGACCCACTAGCGCACACACAGGACACACAATAAAACTGAATTAACTCTTGATCCCTCACCATTATCGATCACCACTTAGCTGACAGTTCTAGTTAACAGAAAACCTGGGAATGCACTCACTGCCTTATCTAAAACACCCCAGAGCTCAGTTTCTGTAGGTTCAACCATAGGTTAATGACCTTTTCTGTTTACTTTTTAAAAAACACTTCCAATCTTCTCCAACGTGGCTGGAAGGGTATTTATTTTATTTAATTACTCCCCAGTTTCAGGCTCCACAATCCCTCACTTATGAATTCATATTGTTAATCATATATAATAAAACAGAGTATGAGTTTACTTAGTTACAGTTCTATTTAAAATGGGGATATTGTTTAGTCATTTATTTATGAAATTCCTAAAAATCCACCCTAAAATGTCAAAACAATTCATACCATCATTAAACACTATATGGCAACTTCAATGATATACTAGAATAAAACAAATCAATACATGTATTTACACACAATCAACTTCAATGACTGTTCTAATCAGAATCTTAACTCATCAGGATTTTCCGTTACAATCTTCATAAAAAAAACTGTCTATACATTGACATAAGAAACCATCTAAATTCCCTAAACATCAAATATGGTAATAATAATATCCTCGCGAGTGAAAGGATCCGGATTCTAATATTACGTCTGGAGCCATGCATTCATCATTCCACTGGTCAGAGCTTAGAGTGGGTCCATATTTCACCATCTGAAGTGTCATTGATTTCTCCAGAGTCCTGGAAATGAGAACTTTCATACACGGAATCAAACACATCCGCACAAAACTAACACAGTCACACAGGTGAAGGTTGCCCATAACACAGTAATCATTACATTTTTCCATCTTCCAAACACACTGTCAACCCAATTAGCCAGAGAAGTATCCACCCCTGAGTTCACTGCCAACTCGTGAACTAGGGTGTGTAAACCAGCCAAGGCCTTGGTCACTGATCCATCCGGAGCTGTTTTATCGGACACCAAACTACCTCCATACACTCCCACCCTTTTCAGCCAGCGAACATATCCAAGACTGGTCTATTCTGCCAAGTCATTCATTACATCTCCGGTATAATTGATGAAGCGCTGTGGATTATAATAGTTATAATTGATCCAATCCACGTTCTCATTGACAGTGGACCACCAAAAAAATACTTGACTCGGAGACAGAACTAGACTGTTGAGATGCACCGCTAGGAGACAGAACTAAACTATTGAGATGCACCCCTAGGAGACAGAACCAGACTATTGAGATGCACCCCTAGTAGACCAGACTATTGAGATGCACCCCTAGGAGACAGAACGAGACTATTGAGATGCACCCCTAGGAGACAGAACTAGACTATTGAGATGCACCCCTAGGAGACAGAACCAGACTATTGAGATGCACCCCTAGGAGACAGAACTAGACTATTGAGATGCGCCGCTAGGAGATACGTTTTTTGTATTTCACTTGTCAAGTCAGTTAAGAAAAAATTCTTATTTATAATGACGGCCTACAGGGAAACAGTGGGTTAACTGGTCTAGGAACAGTGGGTTAACTGGTCTAGGAACAGTGGGGTTAACTGGTCTAGGAACAGTGGGTTAACTGGTCTAGGAACAGTGGGTTAACTGGTCTAGGAACAGTGGGGTTAACTGGTCTAGGAACAGTGGGGTTAACTGGTCTAGGAACAGTGGGTTAACTGGTCTAGGAACAGTGGGGTTAACTGGTCTAGGAACAGTGGGGTTAACAGCCTTGTTCAGGGGACAGAACGATGACGGCCTACGGGAGAACAGTGGGGCGGCAGCGTAGCCTAGTGGTTAGAGCGTTGGACTAGTAACCGGAAGCTTGTGAGTTCAAACCCCTGAGCTGACAAGGTACAAATCTGTCGTTCTGCCCCTGAACAGGCAGTTAAACCCACTGTTCCCAGGCCGTCATTGAAAATAAGAATTTGTTCTTAACTGACTTGCCTGGTTAAATAAAGGTAAAATGTACAAATTAAAAAACTGCCTTGTTCAGGGGGCAGAATGACAGATTTTTACCTTGTCATCTTGGGGATTCAATGTAGCAACCTTTCGGTTACTGGCCCAACGATCTAACCACTACCTGCCGCCCGGTAGAGTATATACAGAGACATGTCTCTATGGAGATGCATCCCTACAAGGCATCTTCTTTGAGTCTTTTGAGACATGTCCCTCTTTCTGGTTAATAATACAAGTGTTTCTTATCCAGCGGTCTCTGGACAGAACAACCGTCAGTAACTGAAGCAATGATGAGGTTTGAGGGCTCTAGAGGGGCATATAAAGTTAGCTAGCTAGCCGTTTAGCTTTGTAGCTAGCTATCTTGGACAAAAAAAATGAAAGATAAGTAATTACAGTTGTAAGTTGTAATTTCCAGATGGTAGAAATGCCAGATCGGTCTATAATAACTACCATTAAATAACGGAGATGTGAGTCTTCAGTGACAGTTGGTCCCTCTTTGCTCTGTGAGGTAGCTAACGTTACAGTATGTAGACAGACTGAAAATGTCCTTTTCTAAAACAAATTGGTCTACGTGGAGAGGAACAGCGCCACAAAACCAACCAGTGGCCAGGAATATATCACACCCTTAGTGATGAGACTTACCATAGAGAATGAATAGGAAAAATTAAGGAAAATTCCAACTTTACTATATCCGCCTCTTCCCTAGTGGCCTTCTCTCTCTGTCTCCTCTTTAACAGGCTGCCTCTCCCTTCTGCTCCTCTAGATTTAGGTTAAATTTAAGGTTAAATTGATTTGCAACAAAGAAAATAAGTGATAAACAACAATACAGATGAAAAACAAATCAATAAATATGGTGTACAGGTGGTTGGAAGCCGAAGGGCTGATTTATAAAAACAACAAATAAACTATATCTAGATGTGTGTCCCCTAGCTCCTTGTTCTCTCTCCTCAGCTCCTTGTTCTCTCTCCTCAGCTCCTTCTTCTCTCTCCCCTAGCTCCTTGTTCTCTCTCCTCAGCTCCTTGTTCTCTCCCCTCAGCTCCTTGTTCTCTCTCCTCAGCTCCTTATTCTCTCTCCTCTAGCTCCTTGTTCTCTCTCTTCAGCTCCTTGTTCTTTCTCCTCAGCTCCTTGTTCTCTCTCCCCTGGCTCCTTGTTTTCTCTCCTCAGCTCCTTGTTCTCTCTCCTCAGCTCCTTGTTCTCTCTCCCCTAGCTCCTTGTTCTCTCTCCCCTAGCTCCTTGTTCTCTCTCCTCAGCTTATTGAGGGTAGGAAACAACATCTTCACCCCACTGATCCTCAACACTGGAGCCCCACAAGGGTGCGTCCTCAGCCCTCTCCTGTACTCCCTGTTCACCCGTGACTGCGTGGCCATGCAAGCCTCCCAACCCAATCATCAAGTTTGCAGACGACACTACAGTGGTAGGCTTGATTACAAACAACGATGAGACGGCCTACAGGGAGGAGGTGAGGGCCCTCGGAGTATGGTGTCAGGAAAATAACCTCACACTCAAAGTCAACAAAACAAAGGAGATGATCGTGGACTTCAGCAGAGGGAGCACCCCCCCCCCCTCCATCCACATCGATGAGACAGTATTGGAGAAGGTGGAAAGTTCAGTTCCTCGGCGTACACATCAAGGACAAACTGAAATGTACAGACGGCGTGGTGAAGGAGGCTGAAAAAGGAGGCTGAAAAAATTTGGCTTGTCAAACTTTTACAGATGCACAATCGAGAGCATCCTGTCTGGCAACTGCTCCGCCCACAACCGTAAGGCTCTCCAGAGGTAAGGGAACACCCCTCTGAAATGGACATAAATGAATGGGAAGTCATTGGCACTGGACAAACCATATACACGGTGTCCAATACCACTCAATTCGACGTTGTTTTGTTCAAAGTTGATTGCAAATGCCATATGGCAAATGCCAGGTGTAACACTTTAAAAATCCAACAGGTGGCGAGCGCGCTCCTCCATGGTTTTTCATATTGCAAATGAAACACAAGTCAACATCCAAAAGCAAAATTTTGAAAAAGTGAAGAAAAAAAATCAAAAACCCAGCAACCCCTGAAAAAAGTGCTTTCTGGACAATTTTTCAAAATTCTTTCAATTATTTTTGTCAATTACACATGTGTAAGAACTGTATGAATATACTTTTGTCCAATTTTATAATTATTATTTTTTTTTTACTTCTGCATAATATGTTTTGTCCATTTGCAATATGATTTCATAGGAAGTCAAAAGTCAAAGTCAAAAGTCACTTTTTTTTGGCCAAAGTCACACATATGAAGTATTTGGAAATGTTTTAACCCTTCAAAACAGACAGTGAGACCCAATTAAAGGCACTTCCGGTTGGCACAGGAAGCTATAAGTAAACACATATCTTTCTTGGGGTATGCTCTTACAGAATCCTGAGTTTAAAGTCTTTATGTTAAGAATGGACTGATCTTTACCGGTTTGAATACAGTGATTTTCATAGTGACAGGTTATGTGTTTCAAAACCCTAACGGTTCTCTCACTGTCACCCAAAAGCTAATTACATTTAGGGCCAGGCTTCATTTTGGGCCTTGTGTTTTTGAAGGTCGCTGCATTCAGAGCGAGCTACGGTCAAGCGGGGCGTCTCGTTGAACTCGGCACAGTCTGGAGACTATGGTGATGCCATTTTTAGTGTTGATTTCAGAATGCCATTTTGGTGATGGTCCCTCTCCGTTTAAACATATTGCAAATGTACAAAAGTCAACTAGCAAGTCAGTGTCCATCAGTCAATTAGATGTCATTCTGACATCAAACTGATATCAATTGACACCAAACTTTTTCCGACTCATTTAGAAGCCAACCATCACATATGTCAGAGCCCATAATTCACAACGCCTTCTGTTCAAACCATAATAAAAACAGACAGCCTTTAGAAATAAAACATAATAAAAACGTAAAACACATAGTTACGTTCTAGCTGCGGGTCCAGTTCGGACATTATGTGAAGGCCTATGTGAGGCGACCCCGAATCCCGAATTTCGGCTCGATAGATCCTTCGGTGCCCGAGCAAGACCCTTATTGGTGGTGAAAATCCATTTTTTTCCATGCCTTGCTACGGGGTTCTTGAATGAGCTATCGGACAGAAACGTTGGGGTCCGTCTCTATGGGCCGAGCCGGTTTCAATGCACCTAGTCTTGTGTCTCTGAGACTTTTCTAAATGTCGTCATTTTCGTAATGGTCAAAATGAATTGAAGTCATTGCAAATGTACGAGGCTGTTTCTCAGTCCGACAACCATCTAGAGCCACCTAACTCACCACGCACTATCGACCTGAGGTCTAGAACAGGTTTCTAAAGTTTCAGAACTCTAGGTCTGACGGTTCTTTTTTAGCTCGAACAAAGCTAACTATTGCAGGCACTGTCTGTCTCTAGGCACCCCAATGGGTCCCTCCTGCCAAGCTGTGTGTGTGTGTGATTTAGTTTTTCTTTGAAATTTTATGGGAAAAATGACTGATTTACAGTTCATGGGGGTTGCCTAATCACATATATGAAGTTTTGAAAAGGTCTGACCATTTTAACCCTTCAAAACAGCCACTATGACACCATTTAAGGCACTTCCGGTTGGTACAGGAAGCTATAAATAAACTCATATCCTGATTGGGGTATGCCTTTACAGAATCCTGAGTTTTAAGTCTTTACGTTAAGAACTGAGTTATTTACGGAGGGTTTAGTGAGTGTGTGTTATTTCAGAAAATCACAGAAATCTCGCAGAGCTCCGCAGCACACTTTAAAAAGATTCGTATGAACACCTTGCAACTGGATCTGTAACTGTTTTTAAAAGAAACACCTATTTTTGAACATCACCAATTTGACATTGTACGATTTCTCTTAACTTCTTCGAGATAGGGGGCGCTCTTTTAATTTTTGGATAAAAACGTTCCCGTTTTAAACAAGATATTTTGTCACGAAAAGATGCTCAACTATGCATGTAATTGACAGCTTTGGAAAGAAAAAACTCTGATGTTTCCAAATCTGCAAAGATATTATCTGTGAGTGCCCCAGAACTAATGCTTCAGGTGAAACCAAGATGACATTTCATACAGGAAATGGTCCAGATTATGAATGCCCTGTGTTCCAATGTCTCCTTATATGGCTGTAAATGCGCCAGGAATGAGCCTGCACTTTCTGTCGTTTCCCCAAGGTGTCTGCAGCATTGTGACGTATTTGTAGGCATATCATTGGAAGATTGACCATAAGAGACTACATTTACCAGGTGTCCTCCCGGTGTCCTCCGTCGAAATTATTGCGTAATCTCCAGCTCCATGCGCGTTCCATTTTCTTCAGAGGAGAAAGTCAACTGCCACGAATGATTTATCATCGATAGATATGTGAAAAACACCTTGAGGATTGCAGACAACTTGGAGAAACGATAGAAAGGGCAGGCTAATTCGTGGCGCTTTCACAGCCATATAAGGAGACAATGAAAAACAGAGCGTCAAAAATCCTGCTCATTTCCTGTTTGAAGTTTCATCTTGGTTTCGCCTGTAGCATCAGTTCTGTGGCACTCACAGATAATATCTTTGCAGTTTTGGAAACGGCAGAGTGTTTTCTTTCCAAAGCTGCCAATTATATGCGTAGTTGAGCATCTTTTCGTGACAAAATATTGCGCTTAAAACGGGCACGTTTTTTAATCCAATAATGACATAGCGCCCCCCATAGGTTGAAGAGGTTAAACAATACCCCTTTATATAATGTTTACATACCCTACATATTACTCATCTCATAAGTATATACTGTATTCTATAACATCTACTGCATCTTGCCTATGCCGTTCGGCCATCACTCATCCATATATTGATATGTACATATTCTTATTCATTCCTTTACACTTGTGTGTACAAGGTAGTAGCTAGTAGTTGTGAAATTGTTAGATTACTCGTTGGTTATTACTGCATGGTCGGAACTAGAAGCACAAGCATTTCGCTACACTCGCATTAACATCTGCTAACCATGTGTATGTGACAAATCAAATTTTTGATTTGATTTGACATCTCTAGTTTCATTTCCCTCCTCCCCTAGCTCCTTGGTCTCTCTCCTCCCCTAGCTCCTTGGTCTCTCTCCCCCTAGCTTCTTGGTATCTCTCCCCCTAGCTCCTTGGTCTCTCTCCTCCCCTAGCTCCTTGGTCTCTCTCCCCCTAGCTTCTTGGTCTCTCTCCCTAGCTCCTTGGTCTCTCTCCTCCCCTAGCTCCTTGGTCTCTCTCCTCCCCTAGCTCCTTAGTCTCTCTCCTCCTAGCTCCTTGGTCTCTCTCCCCCTAGTTCCTTGGTCTCTCTCCTCCCCTAGCTCCTTGGTCTCTCTCCTCCCCTAGCTCCTTGGTCTCTCTCCCCCTAGCTCCTTGGTCTCTCTCCCCCTAGCTCCTTGGTCTCTCTCCTCCCCTAGCTCCTTGGTCTCTCTCCCCCTAGCTCCTTGGTCTCTCTCCTCCCCTAGCTCTTTGGTCTTTCTCCTCCCCTAGCTCCTTGGTCTCTCTCCCCCTAGCTCCTTGGTCTCTCTCCTCCCCTAGCTCCTTGGTCTCTCTCCTTGGCTTATGTCCCATAACGGCATCATTGTATCTGTCCCATAACGGCACCAATGTATCTGTCCCATAATGGTGTAATATTATCTGTCCCATAATGGTGTCATATTATCTGTCCCATAATGGTGTAATATTATCTGTCCCATAATGGTGTCATATTATCTGTCCCATAATGGTGTAATATTATCTGTCCCATAATGGCATCATTGTATCTGTCCCATAACGGCATCATTGTATCTGTCCCATAACGACATCATTGTATCTGTCCCATAACGACATCATTGTATCTGTCCCATAACGACATCATTGTATCTGTCCCATAACAACATCATTGTATCTGTCCAATAACGGCATCATTGTATCTGTCCCATAACGGCATCATTGTATCTGTCCCATAACGACATCATTGTATCTGTCCAATAACGGCATCATTGTATCTGTCCCATAACGACATCATTGTATCTGTCCCATAACAACATCATTGTATCTGTCCAATAACGACATCATTTTCCATCTGTCCCATAACGACATCATTGTATCTGTCCCATAATGGCATCATTGTATCTGTCCAATAACGACATCATTTTCCATCTGTCCCATAACGACATCATTGTATCTGTCCCATAACGACATCATTGTATCTGTCCCATAACGACATCATTGTATCTGTCCCATAACGACATCATTGTATCTGTCCAATAACGGCATCATTGTTTCTGTCCCATAACGGCGTCATATTATCTGTCCCATAATGACATCATTGTATAGATTGACATGGCATCATTGTATCTGTCCCATAACGGCATCAATGTATCTGTCCCATAATGGCGACTCTATTAATAATGGCAACCCCATTGAGGGCATCTCAATTTTGAAGTAGTCCATTTTCTTCAACAACTTCTTCAATGAGTTGGTAAACAAACTAAAAGGGAGCACACTGCCCCCCGCAGGATGTTGTCTGAACAGGTATAAAGCCAAGGATGCTGATTTAATGCCACCTGCAATTATGGGACGTTTGGTCACAAATATAATGAATTGGCTGATTCCTGCTGATGACCCAGATGGAATCATTCCTTAACCCATAGGAAGTCACACCCAGCTGACTACTTCCAAATGGTGAAAGTCCTCAGTGGAGCTGCACATGCTAAAACAGTTTTATGGGCACTAGAGTCCTCTATCTAACTCTATGGTTGGGAAACACCACTTATCTCCTTGTGTATTCTCAATGGTGTAGCCTTAGGGGTGAGTCTCAATAGTCTCTAGTGTAGTCTAGGGGTGAGTCTCAATAGTCTCTAGTGTAGCCTTAGGGGTGAGTCTCAATAGTCTCTAGTGTAGTCTAGGGTTGAGTCTCAATAGTCTCTAGTGTAGTCTAGGGGTGAGTCTCAATAGTCTCTAGTGTAGTCTAGGGGTGAGTTTCAATAGTCTCTAGTGTAGCCTAGGGGTGAGTCTCAATAGTCTCTAGTGTAGTCTAGGGGTGAGTCTCAATAGTCTCTAGTGTAGCCTAGGGGTGAGTCTCAATAGTCTCTAGTGTAGTCTAGGGGTGAGTCTCACTAGTCTCTAGTGTAGTCTAGGGGTGAGTTCAATAGTCTCTAGTGTAGTCTAGGGGTGAGTCTCACTAGTCTCTACTGTAGCCTAGGGGTGAGTTCAATAGTCTCTAGTGTAGCCCAGGGGTGAGTCTCACTAGTCTCTAGTGTAGCCTAGGGGTGAGTCTCAATAGTATATAGTGTAGTCTAGGGGTGAGTCTCACTAGTCTCTAGTGTAGTCTAGGGGTGAGTCTCAATAGTCTCTAGTGTAGTCTAGGGCTGAGTCTCACTAGTCTCTAGTGTAGCCTAGGGGTGAGTCTCAATAGTATATAGTGTAGTCTAGGGGTGAGTCTCACTAGTCTCTAGTGTAGTCTAGGGGTGAGTCTCAATAGTCTCTAGTGTAGTCTAGGGCTGAGTCTCACTAGTCTCTAGTGTAGCCTAGGGGTGAGTCTCAATAGTCTCTAGTGTAGCCTTAGGGGTGAGTCTCAATAGTCTCTAGTGTAGTCTAGGGGTGAGTCTCAGTCTCTAGTGTAGCCTTAGGGGTGAGTTTCAATAGTCTCTAGTGTAGTCTCGGGGTAGGTCTCAATAGTCTCTAGCGTAGACTACGGGTGAGTCTCAAAAGTCTCTAATGTAGTCTAGAGGCGAGTCTCAAAAGTCCAGTGTAGTCTAGGGGTGAGTCTCGATAGTCTCTGGTGTAGTCTATGAGTGAGCCTCAATAGTCTCTAGTGTAGTCTCGGGGTGAGTCTCAATAGTCTCTAGTGTAGTCTAGGGGTGAGTCTCGATAGTCTATAGTGTAGTCTAAAGGTGTCTCAACAGTCTCTATTTTATTCTAGGGGTGAGTCTCACACTCAATAGTGTAGTTGAGAGGTGAGTCTCAATAGTCTCTAGTGTCGTCTAGGGTTGGGTCTCAATGGTCTCTAGTGTATTCTTGGAAGGGCTCAATTGTATATAGTGTAGTCTAGGGTTGACTCTCAATAGTATATAGTGTAGTCTAGGGGTGAGTCCCAATAGTCTCCAGTGTAGTCTAGGGGTGAGTCTTAATTGTCTCTAGTATAGTCTAGGGGTGAGTCTCAATAGCAAATAGTTTAGTCAAGGTGTGAGTCTCAATAGTCTCTAGTGTATTCTATTGGTGAGTCCCAATAGTCTAGTGTAGTCTAGGGGTGAGTCTCAATAGTCTCTAGTGTAGTCTAGGGGTGAGTCTCAATAGTCTCTATTGCAGTCAAGGGGTGAGTCGCAATAGTCTCTAGTTTAGTCTAGGGGTACGTCTCAACAGTCTCTAGTGAAGTATAGAGGTGAGTCTCAATAGTCTCTGGTGTAGTCTAGAGGTGGGTCCCAACAGTCTCTAGTTTAGTCTAGGGGTGAGTATCAATAGTCTCGTCTAGAGGTTTGTCTCATTGGTCTCTAGTGTATTCTAGGGGTTGAGTCTTATTAGTCTCTAGTGTAGTCTAGGGGTGAGTCTCAATAGTCTCTGTTGTAGTCTAGAGGTGGGTCCCAACAGTCTCTAGTTTAGTCTAGGGGTGAGTATCAATAGTCTAGTCTAGAGGTTTGCCTCATTGGTCTCTAGTGTATTCTAGGGGTGAGTCTCGATAGTCTCTGGTGTAGTCTAGGGGTGAGTCTCAATAGTCTCTGGTGTAGTCTAGAGGTGAGTCCCAACGGTCTCTAGTTTAGTCTAGGGGTGAGTATCAATAGTCTAGTCTAGAGGTTTGCCTCATTGGTTTCTAGTTTATTCTAGGGGTGAGTATCAATAGTCTAGTCTAGAGGTTTGCATCATTGGTTTCTAGTTTATTCTAGGGGTGAGTCTCACACTCAATAGTGTAGTTGAGAGGTGAGTCTCAATAGTCTCTAGTGTCGTCTAGAGGTGAGTCTCAATGGTCTCTAGGGTAGTCTAGGAAGGTCTCAATTGTATATAGTGTAGTCTAGGGTTGACTCGCAATAGTATATAGTGTAGTCTAGGGATGAGTACCAATAGTCTCCAGTGTAGTCAAGGTGTGAGTCTCAACAGTCTCTAGTGTAGTCAAGGGGTGAGTCTCAATAGTCTCTAGTGTATTCTATTGGTGAGTCTCAATAGTCTAGTGTAGTCTAGGGGTGAGTCTCAATAGTCTCTGGTTTAGTCAAGGGGTGAGTCTCAATAGTCTCTAGTGTATTCTAGGGGTGAGTCTCAATAGTCTCTGGTGTAGTCAAGGGGTGAGTCTCAATAGTCTCCAGTGTAGTCTAGGGTTGAGTCTCAATAGTATATAGTGTATTCTATTGGTGAGTCTCAATAGTCTAGTGTAGTCTAGGGGTGAGTCTCAATTAGTCTAGTGTAGTCTAGGGGTGAGTCTCAATAGTCTCTGGTGTATTCTATTGGTGAGTCTCAATAGTCTAGTGTAGTCTAGGGGTGAGTCTCAATAGTCTCTAGTGTAGTCTAGGGGTGGGTCTCGATAGTCTATATTGCAGTCAAGGGGTGAGTCGCAATAGTCTCTAGTTTGGTCTAGGGGTAAGTCTCAACAGTCTCTAGTTAAGTATAGAGGTGAGTCTCAATAGTCTCTGGTGTAGTCTAGAGGTGAGTCCCAACGGTCTCTAGTTTAGTCTAGGGGTGAGTATCAATAGTCTAGTCTAGAGGTTTGCCTCATTGGTCTCTAGTGTATTCTAGGGATGAGTCTCATTAGTCTCTAGTGTAGTCTAGGGGTAAGTCTCAATACTGTTTTGTCTGTTATACTAATGCTGCCACTAGATGGGGTCAGATGGACCTGCAAGTGACATTTTTAATTTGGTATTCTAGTTAAACTATTGAGATGCATCGCTAGGAGGAAACAAAACTAGACTGTTGAGATGTTCCGCTAAAAGGATATTAGACTAGATTATTGAGATGTACCCCGAGAAGGATATTAGACCAGATTATTGAGATGTACCCCTAGAAGGATATTAGACCAGATTATTGAGATGTACCCCGAGAAGGATATTAGACCAGATTATTGAGATGTACCCCGAGAAGGATATTAGACCAGATTATTGAGATGTACCCCTAGAAGGAGATTAGACCACACTATTGAGATGTACCCCGAGAAGGATATTAGACCAGATTATTGAGATGTACTCCGAGAAGGATATTAGACCAGATTATTGAGATGTACCCCTAGAAGGATATTAGACCAGATTATTGAGATGTACCCCTAGAAGGAGATTAGACCACACTATTGAGATGTACCCCGAGAAGGATATTAGACCAGATTATTGAGATGTACTCCGAGAAGGATATTAGACCAGATTATTGAGATGTACTCCGAGAAGGATATTAGACCAGATTATTGAGATGTACCCCGAGAAGGATATTAGACCAGATTATTGAGATGTACCCCGAGAAGGATATTAGACCAGATTATTGAGATGTACCCGAGAAGGATATTAGACCAGATTATTGAGATGTACCCCGAGAAGGATATTAGACCAGATTATTGAGATGTACCCCTAGAAGGATATTGAGATGTCATTACATTTGACCCAAAATGTCATTATATTCAACCAGTAATTTAAAAAAAAGGACAAATCTATATTCTACGAGTGTTACATAATATATTAGATTTAATAATAACAAGACAAGTACAAACCAGCCGAGGCTCTACAACAGTTTTAAAACATTGAAGTGGTCCACATTAGTCCCTCAGTCACTTTGACACTTCAGTGCCCAAAATAACAAATTTAAATGTAAATATAGTTACAGCAGTTAATAATTAAAGAGGGAACTATGATCAAATAAAAATATTTTAAAAATAAATAAATTGTACAATTGGTAAGTTTTTGTTTCTTTTAGTTATTTTCAGTATAACTAATTGATGGATAAACTGTGTGCCAGTCATCATGAATTGATGTCTGTGAGAGGTTAAATGTTAAATAATAGTAAGGTGAAAGATAAGGGCCTTAGCTTCCATCAAATCAGCTGTTTACCAGTGACAGACGACAGCTATTGTTTGGCAACTCGTTCTCAACTAGCCTGGGTAAATAAATAACGTGTTGGAGGTGCAACTGATCTTAGAACCTCTTAAAGCTAGGGGGCAGAATTTTCACTTTTGGATAAATAGTGTGCCCAATTTCAACTTCCTGCAACTCATGCCAAGAATATAAGATATGCATATTATTCATAGATTTGGATAGAAAACACTCTGAAGTTTCTAAAAAGGTTTGAATCATGTCTGTGAGTATAAAACAGAACTTATGTAGCAGGCAAAACCCAGAGGACTAATTGTTCAGAATCCCCCCCCCCCTCTCTCTGTTCCCTGTATTGTCTTTGCCATGGGATATTTCATAGGAACCTATTTACAGTTCCTACCGCTTCCACTGGATGTCGCCAGTCTTTGGAATTTGGTTGAGGTTATTTCAGCTTGGACTAGTAACCGAAAAGGCAATAATCTGCCATTCTGCCCCAATACAAGGCAGTTAACCCACTGTTCCTAGGCCATCATTTTAAATAAGAATTTGTTCTTTACTGACTTGCCACGTAAAATAAAATAGACAGAGCTATGGATGCCAGGCCAGGACTGACCATCCATGATATCAGAATAATAGTTTTAATAATGTTTTAAAGCTGTACAGTGTTTGTTTGCATTGTTTAGAAACATTGGGGTAAAACAAGCTTATATTGTGGGTTCTGATGGGGTACGACAGTTGAGCTAAACTCATGAGGTATTCATATGTTATATTCTTCTAGAATCAATGGGTACATATAATGAATTTATAAGTAAAAAAAATGTGTAGCAACTAAGGATTCTAGCTTTAAGGCTGTATCTATGAGAGCTGGGAAACTGTTGATTGGTTAAACCAATGCCACAGCAGCTATGCCTCAGGCTATTGGTTAGCCAGCAGCTAGCAGAGCCACAGCAGCTATGCCTCAGGCTATTGGTTAGCCAGCAGCTAGCAGAGCCACAGCAGCTATGCCTCAGGCTATTGGTTAGCCAGCAGCTAGCAGAGCCACAGCAGCTATGCCTCAGGCTATTAGCTAGCCAGCAGCTAGCAGAGCCACAGCAGCTATGTCCCAGGCTATTAGTTAGCCAGCAGCTGTACCATTAACAGAGCCAAACTGAGAGGCAAGGCAGCCAGAGAGAAGGAAGTGGGTCGGGGAGCACTTCCTGATGTGGTTGATGACCCTGAAAAAGTAGGAAAAACAGAGATGTTGTTCAGTAAATTACAAAAGTGGATTGTATTTTCATGTTTCTGTTCACATGTTGACTTTGCTCGTATAGATGTGTACGGTGACAGTGAAACAGGGGCGGACTGGGACCAGAAATTGGCCCTGGCATTCAATTTTTTATTTATTTAAATTTTTGTACCCTGTGTACGTGGTACAATTGTTTATAGCTACTATCTTGTCTCATCGCTAAAACTCCCGTACGGGCTCGGGAGAGACGAAGTCATGCGTCCTCCGATACACAAGCCAACCAAGCCGCACTGCTTCTTAACACAGCGTGCATCCAACCCGGAAGCCAGCCGCACCAATGTGTCGGAGGAAACACCGTGCAACCTTGGTTAGCACGCACTGCCCCCGGCCCGCCACAGGAGTCACTGGTGCGCGATGAGACAAGGATATCCCTACCGGTCAACCCCTCCCTAACCCGGACGACGCTAGGCCAATTGTGCGTCACCCCACGGACCTCCCGGACGCGGCCGGTTATGACAGAGCCTGGGTGCGAATCCAGAGTCTCTGGTGGCACAGCTGGCGCTGCAGTACAGTACTGCGCCACCCGGTAGGCCTGGCATTATTAACATATTGGCAAATTTTTTCCTAAATTATTAGCCAGGTAATTATAATTTTTACCTCCAGAAAAACACGTTAGACAGACCCACTGGACTGAAAATGTACCAGCCCATCTGGCTATTTGCCCAGAATGCCAGATGGCCAGTCCGCACCTGGAGATGAATACTCACCATCACTGACGCTGCCTGGTATAATGTTCAGGGAGGTGGAACTGCTGGTGAGAATTGCCTGTGAGTTGCTTGAGCTGGGAACCGATGACTGCTTGTCGAACACAAGGGTCATGTCGGTAACCACAGATCCACTCCTACTCAGGAGAAGGAGAGAAAATGGACAACCCTCAGATATCATTATCATCATCATCGTCAAAGTTTTAAAGTTTTAATGTCATGTGCACAAGTCCAGTGAAATGCCTTTTCTTGCAAGATTTAAACCCAGCGATGCAGTAATCAACATCAATGTAGTAATACAAATAACAGCAGGTAGAACAGAAACCTAGTCAATCAGTAATGAGAATTCATACCCTTACCTGAATGAGTTGACAATGGAACGACGGAAGCCTGGGGTCTTAGCAAAAGCCTTGTTCACCTGCGTTGAAAGATAGGATGATCAACGGTTCAATGAAAACAGGGTCCTTGACGGCATTAGTAGAAGCTTTGGTTTCATTCTTTCATAGTAAATAGACCTCTCAATAGTAACCTTTTTGACTTGGCATGTACGGATAACTGATGTTAAGATAAGATAGGGTTTTACAGGAGGCATGTACAGGATAACTGATGATAGGGTTTTACAGGAGGCATGTACAGGATAACTGATGATAGGGTTTTACAGGAGGCATGTACAGGTCTAAAAGGGACACTTACATTTATATAATACATATATATATATATTATACATTTATGTATTTATATATTGAACCTTTATTCATACATATATTTACAGTGTTGTATATACAGTGGGGCAAAAAAGTATTTAGTCATTCACCAATTGTGCAAGTTCTCCCACTTAAAAAGATGAGAGAGGCCTGTAATTTTCATCATAGGTACACTACAACTATGACAGACAAAATGAGAAAGAAAAATCCAGAAATTCACATTGTAAACCCTAACCAGGACGACGCTGGGCCATTTGTGCACCACCCTATGGGTCCCAATCACGACCGGTTGTGATACAGCCTAGAATCGAACCAGGGTCTGTAGTGACGCCTCTAGCACTGAGATGCAGTGCCTTAGACCGCTGTGATACAGCCTGGAATCGAACCAGGGTCTGTAGTGACGCCTCTAGCACTGAGATGCAGTGCCTTAGACCACTGTGATACAGCCTAGAATCGAACCAGGGTCTGTAGTGATGCCTCTAACACTGAGATACAGTGTCTTAGACCGCTGTGATACAGCCAGGAATCGAACCAGGGTCTGTAGTGACGCCTCTAACACTGAGATGCAGTGCCTTAGACCGCTGCCCTACGATTTTCCCCCCAAAATGGTTTGTCATACAAAGTCAAACAGCGTCCCAATGAAGTTTCTGTGTGAAAATCTGAGCTACCAGAAATATTTTCCTACCTACGCTGGCGTGGAATCGCCCGATACTTACCTCAGAGGTCACTTTGGCAGCCAGAGTCTTGAACCCTGAAGAGGAAGGGTTGGAAAGATCTGAGTTGAACGTCTGGTTGAGACGGAACTGAAGACTCATTGTTCCTTCACTAGAAGATGGAGGGTCAGTTAATGCAGGGGCGGCGGTGGTGGTGGTGACAGCCGCAGGGGCTGCGGTGGTGGTGGTGACAGCCGCAGGGGCTGCGGTGGTGGTGGTGACAGCAGCAGGGGCGGCGGTGGTGGTGGTGACAGCCGCAGGGGCTGCGGTGGTGGTGGTGACAGCAGCAGGGGCTGCGGTCGTGGTGGTGACAGCCGCAGGGGCTGCGGTGGTGGTGGTGGTGACAGCCGCAGGGGCGGCGGTGGTGGTGGTGACAGCCGCAGGGGCTGCGGTGGTGGTGGTGACAGCCGCAGGGGCGGCGGTGGTGGTGGTGACAGCTGCAGGGGCGGCGGTGGTGGTGGTGACAGCTGCAGGGGCGGCGGTGGTGGTGGTGACAGCTGCAGGGGCGGCGGTGGTGGTGGTGACAGCCGCAGGGGCTGCGGTGGTGGTGGTGACAGCAGCAGGGGCTGCGGTCGTGGTGGTGACAGCCGCAGGGGCTGCGGTGGTGGTGGTGGTGACAGCCGCAGGGGCGGCGGTGGTGGTGGTGACAGCTGCAGGGGCTGCGGTGGTGGTGGTGGTGACAGCTGCAGGGGCTGCGTGACAGCTGCAGGGGCTGGGTGGTGGTGGTGACAGCAGGGCTGCGGTGGTGGTGGTGACAGGGGGCTGCGGTGGTGGTGGTGACTGCAGCAGGGGCGGTGGTGGTGGTGGTGACAGCTGCAGTGGCTGCGGTGGTGGTGGTGGTGACAGCCGCAGGGCTGCGGTGGTGGTGGTGACAGGGGCTGCGGTGGTGGTGGTGACAGCAGCAGGGGCTGCGATGGTGGTGGTGACAGCCGGGGCAGGGGCGGCGGTGGTGGTGGTGACAGGGGCGGCGGTGGTGGTGGTGACAGCTGCAGGGGCTGCGGTGGTGACAGTGGGGGCTGACAGCAGCAGGGGCGGCGGTGGTGGTGGTGACAGCTGCAGGGGCTGCGGTGGTGGTGGTGGTGGTGACAGCAGCAGCAGGGGCTGCGGTGGTGGTGGTGACAGCAGCAGCAGGGGCTGCGGTGGTGGTGGTGACAGCAGCAGGGGCGGCGGTGGTGGTGGTGACAGCTGCAGGGGCTGCGGTGGTGGTGGTGACAGCAGCAGGGGCTGCGGTGGTGGTGGTGGTGACAGCAGCAGGGGCTGCGGCGGTGGTGGTGGTGACGGCGGGGCTGGTGGTGGTGGTGACAGCAGCAGGGGCTGCGGTGGTGGTGGTGACAGCCGCAGGGGCTGCGGTGGTGGTGGTGACAGCCGCAGGGGCGGCGGTGGTGGTGGTGGGGGCTGCGGTGGTGGTGGTGACAGCAGCAGGGGCTGCGGTGGTGGTGGTGACAGCAGCAGGGGCGGCGGTGGTGGTGGTGACAGCTGCAGGGGCTGCGGTGGTGGTGGTGACAGCAGCAGGGGCTGCGGTGGTGGTGGGTGACAGCAGCAGGGGCGGCGGTGGTGGTGGTGACAGCAGCAGGGGCGGCGGTGGTGGTGGTGACAGGGGGGCTGCGGTGGTGGTGGTGACAGCCGCAGGGGCGGCGGTGGTGGTGGTGACAGCAGCAGGGGCTGCGGTGGTGGTGGTGACAGCAGCAGGGGCTGCGGTGGTGGTGGTGACAGCAGCAGGGGCTGCGGTGGTGGTGGTGACAGCTGCAGGGGCTGCGGTGGTGGTGGTGACAGCCGCAGGGGCTGCGGTGGTGGTGGTGACAGCAGCAGGGGCTGCGGTGGTGGTGGTGAGCTGCTGCAGGGGCGGTGGTGGTGACAGCTGTGGCAGGAGTATTGGTGGTGACAACATTAAGTCTGACATTTTAAAATCAGAAATGTTTTCAACCTTTAATACACAATTCTGCATTTCCTGCAGCTCTGCAGGAAGTGTACTGCAACAACGGGGTATGAAATTAATAGCTGCATCGGCTGGTGGTGACATAACCCAGGGCTATAGTTTTGGAATGTGGCTGTGCATCCACTCATGAGATATATAACGTTTTTGTCCTAATGAAAGGTCAACCACTGGGAACACAAACACAAACACAGTGTATTACCTGCTAGCAGGGTGGAGAATCATCAGAGGGGCTTCGGTGGTGGTGTCCTTTTAGGTCTCGGTGGTGGTGGTGAACCGGTGGTGGTGGTGACAGCAACATCAATCATACATGAACCCCTGTTAGATCTTGACAGCCGCAGGGGCTGAAGGATGATGTCATTGACCAACATTAATTAGATATTAGTCCATATTACAAAATCATATGATGTTCATTGATCGGTGGTGGTGGTGACAGCCGCAGGGGCTGCATGGGCTGGTTTGGTTGAAACAGCAGTCCTATAATACATTCAGTTGTATTAACAGTGTGTCAGGGGGGCTTCGGTGGTGGTGGTGAAGGAGAGTCGGACCAAAATGGTGGTGGTGAGTTTGATACATTTAATAACCGCAGGGGCTGCGGTGGTGGTACAAAAACAATAACAGTGGTGTAACTAGCTGACTGGCGGATGGTGGAAGCAGGGCTGACTGGTGGATCCTGGCTGACTGGCGGATCTGGACAGATCAGGGCTGACTGGCGGATGGTGGCTCACTGGCGGATCCTGGCTGACTGCAGCAGGGGCTGCTGGCTGACTGGTGGATCCTGGTGACAGCTCAGGGGCTGGCGGATCTGGAAGATCATGGCTGACTGGTGGATGACAGCTGCAGGGGCTGGGGCTGCGGTGGTGGTGGTGACAGCCGCAGGGGCTGCGGTGGTGGTGGATCAGCAGGGGGCTGACGGTGGTGGTTCTGGCAGGGGCGGTGGTGGTGACAGCTGTGGCAGGATCATGACTGACAACATTAAGTCTGACATTTTAAAATCAGAAATGTTTTCAACCTTTAATACACAATTCTGCATTTCCTGCTCTACAGGAAGTGTACTGCAACAACGGGGGATATGAAATTAATATCTATCGACTGATAAAGACATAACCCATTTTTCTAGCTATAGTTTTGGAATGTGGCTGTGCATCCACTCACTGAGATATATAACGATTTGTCTAATGAAAGGTCAACCACTAAGGAACACAAACACAAACACAGTGTATTACCTGCTAGCAGGAGGAGAATCATCAGAGGCTTCATATCCATGTCCTTTTAGGTCTCTGTTGAGGTAAACCACACAACATCAATCATACATGAACCCCGTTAGATCTTCCGTTAACCGCTGTTGAAGGATGATGTCATTGACCAACATTAATTAGATATTAGTCCATATTACAAAATCATATGATGTTCATTGATTTTCAAACAGCAGTCCTATAATACATTCAGTTGTATTAACAGTGTGTCACGGTTTTCTTGCGGTGAAGGAGAGTCGGACCAAAATGCAGCGTGGTGAGTTTGATACATTTAATAACCGAATAAACACGAACAATACAAAAACAATAACAGTAACAGTAACTGGCTGACTGGCGGATCTGGAAGATCATGGCTGACTGGCGGATCTGGAAGATCATGGCTGACTGGTGGATCCTGGCTCACTGGCGGATCTGGAAGATCATGACTGACTGGCGGATCCTGGCTCACTGGCGGATCCTGGCTGACTGGTGGATCTGGAAGATCCTGGCTCACTGGCGGATCTGGAAGATCATGACTGACTGGCGGATCCTGGCTCACTGGCGGATCCTGGCTGACTGGTGGATCCTGGCTGACTGGTGGATCTGGAAGATCATGGCTGACTGGCGGATCTGGAAGATCATGGCTGACTGGCGGATCTGGAAGATCATGGCTGACTGGCGGATCCTGGCTGACTGGCGGATCCTGGCTCACTGGCGGATCTGGAAGATCATGACTGACTGGCGGATCTGGAAGATCCTGGCTGACTGGCGGATCCTGGCTCACTGGCGGATCTGGAAGATCATGGCTGACTGGCGGATCTGGAAGATCCTGGCTGACTGGCGGATCTGGAAGATCCTGGCTGACTGGCGGATCCTGGCTGACTGGCGGGTCCTGGCTGACTGGCGGCTCTAGCTGCTCTGGCTGCTCCATGCAGACTGGCAGCTCTGGCTGCTCCATGCAGACTGGCAGCTCTGGCAGCGCTGAACAGGCAGGAGACTCCAGCAGCTCTGGAGAGGAGAAAGGCTCTGACAGCGCTGAACAGGCGAGGCGCACTGAAGGCCTGGTGCGTGGTGCTGACACTGGTGGTACTGGCCGAGAACACGCACAGGAAGCCTGGTGCGGGGAGCTGCCACCGGAGGACTGGTGTGTGAAGGTGGCACAGGATGGACCGGACCATGAAGGCGTACTGGAGAGCTTGAGAGCAGGGCTGGCACAGGACGTGCAAGGCTAGGGAGGTGCACAGGAGGCCTGGTGCATGAGGCTGGCACAATCTTCACCAGCCGACTAACACGCACCTCAGGACGAGTATGAAGCGCTGACCCAGGTGCCATCAAATCCCCGACACGCTCAGTCGGGCAAATACCGTACCTAAAGCACCAACACAGCAACTCCCTCATTACTCTCTCCTCCAATTACCCCATTAACTCCTTCACAGTCTCTGCTTCGCTCACGTCTAACACCGGCTCTGGTTCTGGTCTCCTCCTTGGCTCCTCACGATAAACAGGGGGAGTTGGCTCAGGTCTGACTCCTGACTCTGCCACACTCTCCCTGAGCCTCCCCGCCCCCAATACATTTTTGGGGCTGACTCTCGGGCTTCCTTCCGCGCCGCCGTACTTGTCTCTCCAACTCCATTCTCCTATAACCCTCTTCGCACTGCTCCAGCGAATCCCAGGCGGGCTCCGGCACTCTAACTGGGTCGACCGCCCACCTGTCTATAGTCGTATAATCCAAACTTCGTAGCTCCTGCTACCGCTGCCTGTCACCACGCCGCTTGGTCCTGTTGTGGTGGGTGATTCTGTCACGGTTTTCTTGTGTCGAAGGAGAGGCAGACCAAAATGCAGCGTGGTAATTTTGATACATGTTTAATAACCGAATAAACACGAACAATACAAAAACAATAACAGTAACATGAAAACCGAAACAGCCTATGCTGGTCCAAACTAACACAGAGACAGGAACAATCACCCACGAAACACTCAAAGAATATGGCTGCCTAAATATGGTTCCCAATCAGAGACAACGATAAACACCTGCCTCTGATTGAGAATCCACTCCAGACAGCCATAGACTAAACCAATACCTAACAAAACCCCAAGACAAAACATACCACAATAAATCCATGTCACACCCTGGCCTGACCAAAATAATACCAATAGATGTCTTATCAGCCTGCTTCCAATGTCTTCAGCCCTCTGCTCTGCTTTCACTGTAGATTACTGTATTTGTCACGCCTTGGTCATTGTATTTTGTGTTTTTGTTATATGTTTGGGTAGGCCAGGGTGTGACATGGGTTTATATGTTGTGTTTCGTATTGGGGTTTTATTAGCATTGGGATTGTGTATGATTAGGGGTGTGTCTAGTTAGGCTTGGCTGCCTGAGGCGGTTCTCAATTGGAGTCAGGTGATTCTCGTTGTCTCGGATTGGGAACCTTATTTAGGTAGCCTGAGTTCGCTTTGTATTTTGTGGGTGTTTGTTCCTGTCTTTGTGTAGTAGTCACCAGATAGGCTGTAATTAGTTTCACGTTCCGTTCTGTTGTTGTTTGTAGTTAGTATCAGTTATTTCATGTACCGCGTTAAAGTCATGAGTAACCTACACGCTGCATTTCGGTCCGACTCTCTTTCTTCAACAGACGAACGACGTTACAGTATTGCTGTACATTACTGTATAATTATCATTATGTATAATTATTATTGTTATTATCATTATCACATTATCATTATTATCATTATTATTATAATTATCATTGTTATTATTGTTATTATCATTATCGACATGATAATTTGTATTGCCATTATTGTTTTCATTATTACAATAATTCTCATTATCATCATCATTTTTATTAGTATCATTATTTTATTATCATTGTTGTTAATATCATTATTATTATCACTATTCGTATCATTACCATCATTATTATTATCATCGTTATTATGATGATAATAATAACAATAATTATTACCATCATTATTATTAGCATTATTATTATTATTATCATTATTACCATCATTATTATTATCATTATTATTATCATTATTATTATCATTATTATCATTATTATTATCATCATTATTATTATCATTGTTATTATGATTATTATTATTGTCATCATTATTATAATTATCATTATTAATATCATGATTATTATCTTTATTATCATTAACATTATTATCATTATCATCAATATTATTATTATTTTTATTTATTTATTCTTATTCTTATTATCATTATCATTATTATTTACAATGACGGCCTACACCGGCCAAACCCGGACGACGCCGGGCCAATTGTTCGCCGCCCGCTGGGACTTCCAATCACGGCCGGTTGTCATACAGCCTGGATTCGAACCAGGGTGTCCGTAGTGACGCCTCAAGCTGCTGAGAGGTAGTGCCTTAGACCGCCGCGTCACTCAGGAGCCAGGAAGAAAAAATAAGTGTTGCTAAGGTTACCAGTAAAAAAAAAATTACAACATTATCAAACTATCAAAGACTGACTGGACATTCCCAAAAGGTAGTTACTTTGACCAAAACAACGGTGGCCCTCTCTAGCGCAAAAGTTCACACAATTCCTTCAACAAAAGTTAGCCCCCTTTCTAGCCTTGTAATTACCAGACTAGGCAACAGTTATTGTCAGCTTGTGAAGGACGACCAATCCTCTGAAGGTGTAGAGAAGGTCTTTAAAGGTGTAAATCCTAACCAGCCTCAAAACTCATCGATTCAGTGTGGTAGTTATCTTAAAGTAATTTATTCAGTGTGGTTTATCTTAAAGTCATTGATTCAGTGTGGTATTATCTTAAAGTCATTTATTCTTGTGGTAATTATCTTAAAGTCATTGATTCAGTGTGGTAATTATCTTAAAGTCATTGATTCTTAAAGTCATTGATTCAGTGTAGTTATCTTAAAGTTATTCAGTGTAATCTTAGTCATTGATTCAGTGTGGTAATTATCTTAAAGTCATATATTAGTGTGGTAATTATCTTAAAGTAATTGATTCAGTGTGGTAGTTATCTTAAAGTCATTGATTCAGTGTGGTAGTTATCTTAAAGTCATATATTAGTGTGGTATTCTTAGTGATTCAGTGTGGTAATTATCTTAAAGTCATATATTAGTGTGGTAATTGTCTTAAAGTAATTGATTATCAGTGTGGTAGTTATCTTAAAGTCATTGATTCAGTGTGGTAATTATCTTAAAGTCATTTATTCTTGTGGTAGTGTGGTATTATCTTAAAGTCATTGATTCAGTGTGGTAGTTATCTTAAAGTCATTGATTCAGTGTGGTAGTTAACTTAAAGTCATTGATTATCTTAAAGTCATTGATTCAGTGTGGTAGTTATCTTAGTCATTGATTCAGTGTGGTAGTTATCTTAAAGTCATTGATTCAGTGTGGTAGTTATCTTAAAGTTATTCAGTGTGGTAAATCTTAAAGTCATTGATTCTTAAAGTGATTCAGGTAGTTATCTTAAAGTCATTGATTCAGTGTGGTAGTTATCTTAAAGTCATTGATTCAGTGTGGTAGTTATCTGTAGTCATCATGATTCAGTGTGGTAGTTATCTTAATTGATTCAGTGTGGTAGTTATCTTATTGATTCAGTGTGGTATCTTAAAGTCATTGATTCAGTGTAGTTATCTTAAAGTCATTGATTCAGTGTGGTAGTTATCTTAGTCATTGATTCAGTGTGGTTATCTTAAAGTTATTCAGTTAGTTATCTTAGATTCAGTGTGGTAGTTATCTTAAAGTCATTGATTCATGTGGTAGTTATCTTAGTCATTGATTCAGTGTGGTAGTTATCTTAAAGTCATTGATTCAGTTATCTTAGTCATTGATTCAGTGTAGTTATCTTAAAGTCATTGATTCAGTTCAAAGTCATTGATTCAGTGTGGTAGTTATCTTAAAGTCATTGATTCAGTGTGGTAGTTATCTTAAAGTCATTGATTCAGTGTGGTAGTTAACTTAAAGCCTTTAAAGGTGTGGTAATTATCTGTATATATACAATGTTAAGTAGAAGTGAGTCCAACCTGTTTCTTTCTCCCCTCCTGGGCCGACCACACCTCCCTTTCATCTCATCTCATCTCTCGCACCATCTCTCTCTCTCTCTCTCTATATATATCTCTCCGTCTCTCTGTATCTCTCTCTCCCTCTCCCTCTCCCTCCCTCTCCCTCTCCCTCTCCCTCTCCCTCTCCCTCTCCCTCTCCCTCTCCCTCTCCCTCTCCCTCTCCCTCTCTCTCTCTCTCTCTCTCCCTCTCTCTCCTCTCTCTCTCTCTCTCTCTCTCTCTCCCTCTCCCTCTCCCTCTCCCTCCCTCTCTCTCTCTCTCTCTCTCTCTCTCTCTCTCTCTCTCTCTCTCTCTCTCTCTCTCTCTCTCTCTCTCCCTCTCTAAATTGCGAATCAGATTGGCCTTAGTGAAGCTACATAAACAATTCTGCACCAACCCCTACAATAATAGCATCCCGTTAAGAACAGATGACAACAGTTAACCTACATCTATGGGTTTACACCTATAGCATCCCATTAATATCAGATGGCAACAGTTAACCTACATCTATGGGTTTACACCTATAGCATCCCATTAATAACAGATGGCAACAGTTAACCTACATCTATAGGTTTATACAGATGGCAACAGTTAACCTACATCTATGGGTTTATACCTATAGCATCCCATTAATAACAGATGGCAACAGTTAACCTACATCTATGGGTTTATACCTAGAGCATCCCGTTAATAACAGATGTAGCAGCTTTCAGTTGCATAGTTAGGTCTAAGACCACTAAGGTCTTGAAATAGGAAGAAAAATGTATATACAATTTGAACAAGCAGTCATGACAATCAAATTCACTGAAGCTGCTTCTTACCTGAGAATATCAGAGACGTTGTGTCGGCTAGGACCTGTAGACTACTCAGATGAGAAAATATGCACAAATAACTCCTCTCTTTCTGAGAACTAAAGATGCACAACTCCTGGGCAGAGGGGGTTTTGTACGATGACGGAAAACTAGACTTGGAATTTTTTCTAACTCGCTGGACTCGTTTTTCGCCTGCCATTCACGAGCGTCAATCATGCCTTTCAAAAAAATGTATCCACCTACAAGACCTGCAAAACGACTAACCAAAGTCAAAAAGTGACTCTTAAACTACCTTAACCACACCCTCAGTGTTATGATGTTTGTTCAAACCCAGCTGAAAACAAACAACGAATACAAAGTGAGATCAATCACATTTATTCATAAAGCCCTTCTTACATCAGCTGATGTCACAAATTGCTGTACAGAAATCCAGACTAAAAACCCCAAACAGCAAGCAATGCAGCTGTAGAACACAGTGGCTAGGAAAAACCTCCCTAGAAAGGCAAGAACCTAGGAAGAAACCTAGAGAGGAACCAGGCTCTGAGGGGTGGGCCAGTCCTCTTCTGGCTGTGCCTGGTGGAGATTAGAAACCTAGAGAGGAACCAGGCTATGAGGGGTGGGCCAGTCCTCTTCTGGCTGTGCCTGGTGGAGATTAGAAACCTAGAGAGGAACCAGGCTATGAGGGGTGGGCCAGTCCTCTTCTGGCTGTGCCTGGTGGAGATTAGAAACCTAGAGAGGAACCAGGCTCTGAGGGGTGGGCCAGTCCTCTTCTGGCTGTGCCTGGTGGAGATTAGAAACCTAGAGAGGAACCAGGCTATGAGGTGTGGGCCAGTCCTCTTCTGGCTGTGCCTGGTGGAGATTAGAAACCTAGAGAGGAACCAGGCTATGAGGGGTGGGCCAGTCCTCTTCTGGCTGTGCCTGGTGGAGATTAGAAACCTAGAGAGGAACCAGGCTCTGAGGGGTGGGCCAGTCCTCTTCTGGCTGTGCCTGGTGGAGATTAGAAACCTAGAGAGGAACCAGGCTATGAGGGGTGGGCCAGTCCTCTTCTGGCTGTGCCTGGTGGAGATTAGAAACCTAGAGAGGAACCAGGCTATGAAGGGTGGGCCAGTCCTCTTCTGGCTGTACTGGGTAGACCAGAGGAACCAGGCTCTGAGGGGTAGGCCAGTCCTCTTCTGGCTGTACTGGGTAGACCAGAGGAACCAGGCTCTGAGGGGTAGGCCAGTCCTCTTCTGGCTGTACTGGGTAGACTAGAGGAACCAGGCTCTGAGGGGTGGGCCAGTCCTCTTCTGGCTGTACTGGGTAGACCAGAGGAACCAGGCTCTGAGGGGTGGGCCAGTCCTCTTCTGGCTGTCCTGGGTAGACCAGAGGAACCAGGCTCCGAGGGGTGGGCCAGTCCTCTTCTGGCTGTACTGGGTAGACCAGAGGAACCAGGATCTGAGGGGTGGGTCAGTCCTCTTCTGGCTTTACTGGGTAGACCAGAGGAACCAGGCTCTGAGGGGTGGGCCAGTCCTCTTCTGGCTGTACTGGGTAGACCAGAGGAACCAGGCTCTGAGGGGTGGGCCAGTCCTCTTCTGGCTGTACTGGGTAGACCAGAGGAACCAGGCTCTGAGGGGTGGGCCAGTCCTCTTCTGGCTGTACTGGGTAGACCAGAGGAACCAGGCTCTGAGGGGTGGGCCAGTCCTCTTCTGGCTGTACTGGGTAGACCAGAGGAACCAGGCTCTGAGGGGTGGGCCAGTCCTCTTCGGGCTGTACTGGGTAGACCAGAGGAACCAGGCTCTGAGGGGTGGGCCAGTCCTCTTCGGGCTGTACTGGGTAGACCAGAGGAACTAGGCTCTGAGCGGTGGGCCAGTCCTCTTCGGGCTGTACTGGGTAGACCAGAGGAACTAGGCTCTGAGCGGTGGGCCAGTCCTCTTCTGGCTGTACCAGATAGAGATTTAATAGTAGGCTACATGTGGCCCTTGAGGTCCTGTGAACAGTTCAGGGTTCAATACCCCAGATCAGACAGACTGGCCTTAACTCCCTGGCTATGCAACATAGATACTGGGCTCTGAGACAGGGGGGTTCAGAGCCCCATCTAAAGTTACCTCCGGACAGGGCCAACCAGGCAGGATGCCCACAGCCCAAACACCACTGGAGGGATATCAACAGACCACTATCTTACTACCCTGAGACAAGGCTGAGTATAGCCCACATCAGGTCCTAAAGGTCTGGTACTCACGGCTCTGTTGTCCCTTCTTCATGTCCTAATGTCCTGGTACCAAACTCACCAATGACCATCAGGTCCTAATGGTCTGGTACTCAGGGCTCTATTGTCCCTTCTTCATGTCCTAATGGTCTGGTACCCAGGGCTCTATTGTCCCTCCATCAGGTCCTCCTGAGTGCGAAACATGGTCATTGTGGTTCAAAGACGAACAACGGAATGGACAAAGCTTTCTCAGGTGATGATTAATTCAAGGCATTTAAGACTTATATTATAGTTCTCTATACTGTCAGATAGAGCAGCATGATTATAGTTCTCTATACTGTCAGATAGAGCAGCATGATTATAGTTCTCTATACTGTCAGATAGAGCAGCATGATTATAGTTCTCTATACTGTCAGATAGAGCAGCATGATTATAGTTCTCTATACTGTCAGATAGAGCAGCATGATTATAGTTCTCTATACTGTCAGATAGAGCAGCATGATTATAGTTCTCTATACTGTCAGATAGAGCAGCATGATTATAGTTCTCTATGATAGAGCAGCATGATTATAGTTCTCTATACTGTCAGATAGAGCAGCATGATTATAGTTCTCTATACTGTCAGATAGAGCAGCATGATTATAGTTCTCTATACTGTCAGATAGAGCAGCATGATTATAGTTCTCTATACTGTCAGATAGAGCAGCATGATTATAGTTCTCTACTAGATAGAGCAGCATGATTATAGTTCAGATAGAGCAGCATGATTATAGTTCTCTATACTGTCAGATAGAGCAGCATGATTATAGTTCTCTATACTGTCAGATAGAGCAGCATGATTATAGTTCTCTATACTGTCAGATAGAGCAGCATGATTATAGTTCTCTATACTGTCAGATAGAGCAGCATGATTATAGTTCTCTATACTGTCAGATAGAGCAGCATGATTATAGTTCTCTATACTGCATGAGAGCAGCATATATAGTTCTCTATACTGTCAGATAGAGCAGCATGATTATAGTTCTCTATACTGTCAGATAGAGCAGCATGATTATAGTTCTCTATACTGTCAGATAGAGCAGCATGATTATAGTTCTCTATACTGTCAGATAGAGCAGCATGATTATAGTTCTCTATACTGTCAGATAGAGCAGCATGATTATAGTTCTCTATACTGTCAGATAGAGCAGCATGATTATAGTTCTCTATACTGTCAGATAGAGCAGCATGATTATAGTTCTCTATACTGTCAGATAGAGCAGCATGATTATAGTTCTCTATACTGTCAGATAGAGCAGCATGATTATAGTTCTCTATACTGTCAGATAGAGCAGCATGATTATAGTTCTCTATACTGTCAGATAGAGCAGCATGATTATAGTTCTCTATACTGTCAGATAGAGCAGCATGATTATAGTTCTCTATACTGTCAGATAGAGCAGCATGATTATAGTTCTCTATACTGTCAGATAGAGCAGCATGATTATAGTTCTCTATACTGTCAGATAGAGCAGCATGATTATAGTTCTCTATACTGTCAGATAGAGCAGCATGATTATAGTTCTCTATACTGTCAGATAGAGCAGCATGATTATAGTTCTCTATACTGTCAGATAGAGCAGCATGATTATAGTTCTCTATACTGTCAGATAGAGCAGCATGATTATAGTTCTCTATACTGTCAGATAGAGCAGCATGATTATAGTTCTCTATACTGTCAGATAGAGCAGCATGATTATAGTTCTCTATACTGTCAGATAGAGCAGCATGATTATAGTTCTCTATACTGTCAGATAGAGCAGCATGATTATAGTTCTCTATACTGTCAGATAGAGCAGCATGATTATAGTTCTCTATACTGTCAGATAGAGCAGCATGATTATAGTTCTCTATACTGTCAGATAGAGCAGCATGATTATAGTTCTCTATACTGTCAGATAGAGCAGCATGATTATAGTTCTCTATACTGTCAGATAGAGCAGCATGATTATAGTTCTCTATACTGTCAGATAGAGCAGCATGATTATAGTTCTCTATACTGTCAGATAGAGCAGCATGATTATAGTTCTCTATACTGTCAGATAGAGCAGCATGATTATAGTTCTCTATACTGTCAGATAGAGCAGCATGATTATAGTTCTCTATACTGTCAGATAGAGCAGCATGATTATAGTTCTCTATACTGTCAGATAGAGCAGCATGATTATAGTTCTCTATACTGTCAGATAGAGCAGCATGATTATAGTTCTCTATACTGTCAGATAGAGCAGCATGATTATAGTTCTCCACACTAAACCTCTAGTGAATGGTCTATAGATCTTTACCTGTAGTGAATGGTCCATAGAGTACACCCCCCCCCCCTCTCTCCCTCCTTCCTCACCCTCGCAGGTGACGAAGCTGGATGTGGAGGTCCTGGGTTGGCATGGTTACACGTGGTCTGTGGTTGTGATGCCGATTACACAGTTAGCCGTTCTGCCAAGTTCTCAAAAACAACTTTGGAGGCGGCTTATGGTAGAGAAATTAACATTCAATTATCTGACAACAGCTCTGGTGGACATTCCTGCAGTCAGCATGCCATTTGCACGCTGCCTCAAAACTTGAGACATTTGTGGCATTGTTTTGTGTGACAAAACTGCACATTTTAAAGTGGCCTTTTATTGTCCTCAGCACAAGGTGCACCTGTGTAATGGGCATGCTATTTAATCAGCTTCTTGATATGCCACACCTGTCAGGTAGATGGAATTTCTTGAAAAAGGAGAAATGCTCACTAACAGGGATGTAAAACAAGTTTTTTCATCTCTTGAAACATGGGAACAACACTTTTACATGTTGCATTATTATTTATGTTTAGAGAGTAAACTGAGTAAACTCAGCAAAAAAAGAAACATCCTCTTGCAGTCAACTGCGTTTATTTTGAATATTTGTTTGAACATAACACGAATAGGCAACTGAGACAAACTGAACAAGTTCCACAGACATGTGACTAACAGAAATGGAATAATGTGTCCCTGAACAAAGGTGGGGTCAAAATCAAAAGTAACAATCAGTATCTGATGTGGCCACCAGCTGCATTAATTACTGCAGTGCATCTCCTCCTCATGGACTGCACCAGATTTGCCAGTTCTCTCTGTGAGTTGTTACCCCACTCCTCCACCAAGGCACCTGCAAGTTCCTGGACATTTCAGGGGGGAATGGCCCTAGCCCTCACCTTCCTATCCAACAGGTCCCAGAAATGCTCAATGGGATTGAGATACGGGCTCTTCGCTGGCCATGGCAGAACACTGACATTCCTGTCTTGCAGGAAATAATGCACAGAACGAGCAGTATAGCTTGTGGCATTGTCTTGCTGGCGGCTCATGTCATGATGAGCCTGCAGGAAGGGTACCACGTGAGGGAGGAGGATGTCTTCCCTGTAACGCACAGCGTTGAGATTGCCTGCAATTACGACAAGCTCAGTCCGATGATGCCGTGTCAGGGCCCAACCTTACCCGGAAATACACAGCCTATTATAAAGCATCTATTCCCCAGTAACCAAGAGGCACATACTTCCCACAAAACCATCTCAGAACTGCTCACATCCTGTTTAGCCACCTCGTTGGGCCGAACAAAACATGAACAACATTCCCAAAGCTGTACTCATCCCTTTGTCTCCTCCCACCACCTCATGGACTCCACCCCTCCCCCCTACCACTCCTTCCACCACCCATTGTTTCTTTACCTCTAGTGAATGGTCTATAGTTCTATACCTCTAGTGAATGGTCTATAGTTCTATACCTCTAGTGAATGGTCTATAGTTCTTTACCTCTAGTGAATGGTCTATAGTTCTTTACCTCTAGTGAATGGTCTATAGTTCTTTACCTCTAGTGAATGGTCTATAGTTCTATACCTCTAGTGAATGGTCTATAGTTCTTTACCTCTAGTGAATGGTCTATAGTTCTATACCTCTAGTGAATGGTCTATAGTTCTTTACCTCTAGTGAATGGTCTATAGTTCTTTACCTCTAGTGAATGGTCTATAGTTCTTTACCTCTAGTGAATGGTCTATAGTTCTTTACCTCTAGTGAATGGTCTATAGTTATATACCTCTAGTGAATGGTCTATAGTTCTTGGTCTATAGTTATATACCTCTAGTGAATGGTCTATAGTTCTATACCTCTAGTGAATGGTCTAGTGAATGGTCTATAGTTCTATACCTCTAGTGAATGGTCTATAGTTCTTTACCTCTAGTGAATGGTCTATAGTTCTATACCTCTAGTGAATGGTCTATAGTTCTTTACCTCTAGTGAATGGTCTATAGTTCTTATAGTTCTTTACCTCTAGTGAATGGTCTATAGTTCTTTACCTCTAGTGAATGGTCTATAGTTCTTTACCTCTAGTGAATGGTCTATAGTTCTTTACCTCTAGTGAATGGTCTATAGTTCTCTCTAGTGAATGGTCTATAGTTCTTTACCTCTAGTGAATGGTCTATAGTTCTATACCCTCTAGTGAATGGTCTATAGTTCTATTACCTCTAGTGAATGGTCTATAGTTCTATACCTCTAGTGAATGGTCTATAGTTCTTTACCTCTAGTGAATGGTCTATAGTTCTATACCTCTAGTGAATGGTCTATAGTTCTTTACCTCTAGTGAATGGTCTATAGTTCTATACCTCTAGTGAATGGTCTATAGTTCTTTACCTCTAGTGAATGGTCTATAGTTGGTCTATAGTTCTTTCTACTATAGTTCTCTAGTGAATGGTCTATAGTTATATACCTAGTGAATGGTCTATAGTTCTATACCTCTAGTGAATGGTCTATAGTTATATACCTCTAGTGAATGGTCTAGTTCTATACCTCTAGTGAATGGTCTATAGTTCTTTACCTCTAGTGAATGGTCTATAGTTATATACCTCTAGTGAATGGTCTATAGTTCTATACCTCTAGTGAATGGTCTATAGTTCTTTACCTCTAGTGAATGGTCTATAGTTCTATACCTCTAGTGAATGGTCTATAGTTCTTTACCTCTAGTGAATGGTCTATAGTTATATACCTCTAGTGAATGGTCTATAGTTCTTTACCTCTAGTGAATGGTCTATAGTTCTTTACCTCTAGTGAATGGTCTATAGTTCTTTACCTCTAGTGAATGGTGTTCTTTAATGAATGGTCTATAGTTCTTTACCTCTAGTGAATGGTCTATAGTTCTTTACCTCTAGTGAATGGTCTATAGTTCTTTACCTCTAGTGAATGTTCTATAGTTCTATACCTCTAGTGAATGGTCTATAGTTCTTTAGCTCTAGTGAATGGTCTATAGTTCTATACCTCTAGTGAATGGTCTATAGTTCTATACCTCTAGTGAATGGTCTATAGTTCTATACCTCTAGTGAATGGTCTATAGTTCTTTACCTCTAGTAAATAGTCTATAGTTATATACCTCTAGTGAATGGTCTATAGTTCTATACCTCTAGTGAATGGTCTATAGTTCTATAGTTCTTTACTTCTAGTGAATGGTCTATATTTCTTTACCTCTAGTGAATGGTCTATAGTTCTTTACCTCTAGTGAATGGTCTATAGTTCTATAGTTCTATACATCTAGTGAATGGTCTATAGTTCTTTACATCTAGTGAAATGGCTATAGTTCTATAGTTATATAGTTCTAGTGAATGGTCTATAGTTCTATAGTTCTATACTTCTATAGTTCTATAGTTCTAGTGAAATGGCTATAGTTCTATAGTTCTATGGTTCTATAGTTCTATAGTTCTAGTGAATAGTCTATAGTTCTTTACCTCTAGTGAAGGGTCTATAGTTCTATAGTTCTATACCTCTAGTGAATGGTCTATAGTTCTATACCTCTAGTGAATGGTCTGTAGTTCTATCCTCATGTGAATGGTATATAGTTATTTATCTCTAGTGAAATGGTCTATATTTCTATAGTTCTATACATTTGGTGAATGGTCTATAGTTCTTTAGCTCTAGTGAATGGTCTATAGTTCTTTACCTCTAGTGAATGGTCTATAGTTCTATAGTTCTATACCTCTAGTGAATGTTCTATATTTCTATAGTTCTATACCTCTAGTGAATGGTCTATAGTTCTTTACCTCTAGTGAATGGTCTATAGTTCTTTACCTCTAGTGAATGGTCTATAGTTCTTTACCTCTAGTGAATGGTCTATAGTTCTATAGTTATATACCTCTAGTGAATGGTCTATAGTTCTTTACCTCTAATGAATGGTCTATAGTTATATTCCTCTAGTGAATGGTCTATAGTTCTATAGTTATATACCTCTAGTGAATGGTCTATAGTTCTTTACCTCTAGTGAATGGTCTATAGTTCTTTACCTCTAGTGAATGGTCTATAGTTCTTTACCTCTAGTGAATGGTCTATAGTTCTTTACCTCTAGTGAATGGTCTATAGTTCTATAGTTCTTTAGCTCTAGTGAATGGTCTATAGTTCTATAGTTATATACCTCTAGTGAATGGTCTATAGTTCTATACCTCTAGTGAATGGTCTAGTGAATGGTCTATAGTTCTATAGTTATATATCTCTAGTGAATGGTCTATAGTTCTATACGTAGAATGTATGCACACATGACTGTAAGTCGCTTTGGATAAAAGCGTCTGCTAAATGGCATATATTATTATATTATTATATATTATATTATTATTATATTATTATATTATTATTATTATTATTATTATTATTATTATATTATTATATATTATATTATTATTATTATTATTATATTATTATTATTATTATTATTATATTATTATTATTATTATTATTATATTATATTATTATTGTATTATTATTATATTATTATGATTATTATATTATTATTATTATTATTATTATTCTATACCTCTAGTGAAGGTTCTATAGTTCTATAGTTATATACCTCTAGTGAATGGTCTATAGTTCTATAGTTCTATAGTTATATAGTTCTAGTGAATGGCCTATAGTTCTATACCTCTAGTGAATGGTCTATAGTTCTATAGTTATATATCTCTAGTGAATGGTCTATAGTTATATACCTCTAGTGAATGGTCTATAGTTCTATAGTTATATACCTCTAGTGAATGGTCTATAGTTCTATAGTTATATATCTCTAGTGAATGGTCTATAGTTATATACCTCTAGTGAAATGGCTATAGTTCTATAGTTATATAGTTCTAGTGAATGGCCTATAGTTCTATACCTCTAGTGAATGGTCTATAGTTCTATAGTTATATATCTCTAGTGAATGGTCTATAGTTATATACCTCTAGTGAATGGTCTATAGTTCTATACCTCTAGTGAAGGTTCTATAGTTCTATAGTTATATACCTCTAGTGAATGGTCTATAGATCTATACCTCTAGTGAATGGTCTATAGTTCTATAGTTCTTTAACTCTAGTGAATGGTCTATAGTTCTATAGTTCTATACCTCTAGTGAATGTTCTATATTTCTATAGTTCTATACCTCTAGTGAATAGTCTATAGTTCTTTACCTCTAGTGAAGGGTCTATAGTTCTATAGTTCTATACCTCTAGTGAATGGTCTATAGTTCTATACCTCTAGTGAATGGTCTGTAGTTCTATCCTCATGTGAATGGTATATAGTTATTTATCTCTAGTGAAATGGTCTATATTTCTATAGTTCTATACATTTGGTGAATGGTCTATAGTTCTTTAGCTCTAGTGAATGGTCTATAGTTCTTTACCTCTAGTGAATGGTCTATAGTTCTATAGTTCTTTAAATCTAGTGAATGGTCTATAGTTCTATACCTCTAGTGAATGTTCTATATTTCTATAGTTCTATACCTCTAGTGAATGGTCTATAGTTCTTTACCTCTAGTGAATGGTCTATAGTTCTTTACCTCTAGTGAATGGTCTATAGTTCTTTACCTCTAGTGAATGGTCTATAGTTCTATAGTTATATACCTCTAGTGAATGGTCTATAGTTCTTTACCTCTAATGAATGGTCTATAGTTCTATAGTTATATTCCTCTAGTGAATGGTCTATAGTTCTATAGTTATATACCTCTAGTGAATGGTCTATAGTTTTACCTCTAGTGAATGGTCTATAGTTCTTTACCTCTAGTGAATGGTCTATAGTTCTTTACCTCTAGTGAATGGTCTATAGTTCTTTACCTCTAGTGAATGGTCTATAGTTCTATAGTTCTTTAGCTCTAGTGAATGGTCTATAGTTCTATAGTTATATATCTCTAGTGAATGGTCTATAGGTCTATACGTAGAATGTATGCACACATGACTGTAAGTCGCTTTGGATAAAAGCGTCTGCTAAATGGCATATATTATTATATTATTATATATTATATTATTATTATATTATTATATATTATTATTATTATTATTATATTATATTATTATATATTATATTATTATTATTATTATATTATTATTATTATTATTATATTATATTATTATTATTATTATTATTATTATTATTATATTATTATTATATTATTATTATATTATTATTATTATTATTATATTATTATTATTATTATTATTATTATTATTATTCTATACCTCTAGTGAAGGTTCTATAGTTATATACCTCTAGTGAATGGTCTATAGTTCTATAGTTCTATAGTTATATAGTTCTAGTGAATGGCCTATAGTTCTATACCTCTAGTGAATGGTCTATAGTTCTATAGTTATATATCTCTAGTGAATGGTCTATAGTTATATACCTCTAGTGAATGGTCTATAGTTCTATACCTCTAGTGAATGGTCTATAGTTCTATAGTTATATATCTCTAGTGAATGGTCTATAGTTATATACCTCTAGTGAAATGGCTATAGTTCTATAGTTATATAGTTCTAGTGAATGGCCTATAGTTCTATACCTCTAGTGAATGGTCTATAGTTCTATAGTTATATATCTCTAGTGAATGGTCTATAGTTATATACCTCTAGTGAATGGTCTATAGTTCTATACCTCTAGTGAAGGTTCTATAGTTCTATAGTTATATACCTCTAGTGAATGGTCTATAGATCTATACCTCTAGTGAATGGTCTATAGTTCTATAGTTCTTTAACTCTAGTGAATGGTCTATAGTTCTATAGTTCTATACCTCTAGTGAATGTTCTATATTTCTATAGTTCTATACCTCTAGTGAATGGTCTATAGTTCTTTACCTCTAGTGAATGGTCTATAGTTCTTTACCTCTAGTGAATGGTCTATAGTGCTATACCTCTAGTGAATGGTCTATAGTTCTATACCTCTAGTGAATGGTCTATAATTCTATAGTTATATACCTCTAGTGAATTGTCTATAGTTCTTTACCTCTAGTGAATGGTCTATAGTTCTATAGTTATATTCCTCTAGTGAATGGTCTATAGTTCTATAGTTATATACCTCTAGTGAATGGTCTATAGTTCTTTACCTCTAGTGAATGGTCTATAGTTCTTTACCTCTAGTGAATGGTCTATAGTTCTTTACCTCTAGTGAATGGTCTATAGTTCTTTACCTCTAGTGAATGGTCTATAGTTCTATAGTTATATACCTCCAGTGAAAGGTCTATAGTTCTATACCTCTAGTGAATGGTCTATAGTTCTATAGTTATATATCTCTAGTGAATGGTCTATAGTTATATACCTCTAGTGAATGGTCTATAGTTCTATACCTCTAGTGAAGGTTCTATAGTTCTATAGTTATATACCTCTAGTGAATGGTCTATAGATCTATACCTCTAGTGAATGGTCTATAGTTCTATAGTTATATACCTCTAGTGAAGGTTCTATAGTTCTTTACCTCTAGAGAATGGTCTATAGTTCTATAGTTATATACCTCTAGTGAATGTTCTATAGTTCTTTACCTCTAGTGAATGGTCTATAGTTCTATAGTTATATACCTCTAGTGAAGGTTCTATAGTTCTATAGTTATATACCTCTAGTGAAGGTTCTATAGTTCTTTACCTCTAGAGAATGGTCTATAGTTCTATAGTTATATACCTCTAGTGAAGGTTCTATAGTTCTTTACCTCTTGTGAATGGTCTATAGTTCTTTACCTCTAGTGAATGGTCTATAGTTCTTTACCTCTAGTGAAGGTTCTATAGTTCTATACCTCTAGTGAATGGTCTATAGTTCTTTACCTCTAGTGAATGGTCTATAGTTCTATACCTCTCGTGAATGGTCTATAGTTCTTTACCTCTAGTGAATGGTCTATAGTTCTTTACTTCTAGTGAATGGTCTATAGTTCTTTACCTCTAGTGAATGGTCTATAGTTATATACCTCTAGTGAATGGTCTATAGTTCTATACCTCTAGTGAATGGTCTATAGTTCTTTACCTCTAATGAATGGTCTATAGTTCTTTACCTCTAGTGAATGGTCTATAGTTCTTTACCTCTAGTGAATGGTCTATAGTTCTATACCTCTAGTGAATGGTCTATAGTTCTTTACCTCTAGTGAATGGTCTATAGTTATATACCTCTAGTGAATGGTCTATAGTTCTATACCTCTAGTGAATGGTCTATAGTTATATACCTCTAGTGAATGGTCTATAGTTCTATACCTCTAGTGAATGGTCTATAGTTCTATACCTCTAGTGAATGGTCTATAGTTCTTTACCTCTAGTGAATGGTCTGTAGTTATATACCTCTAGTGAATGGTCTATAGTTCTATACCTCTAGTGAATGGTCTATAGTTATTTACCTCTAGTGAATGGTCTATAGTTATATACCTCTAGTGAATGGTCTATAGTTCTATACCTCTAGTGAATGGTCTATAGTTATATACCTCTAGTGAATGGTCTATAGATCTATACCTCTAGTGAATGGTCTATAGTTCTATACCTCTAGTGAATGGTCTATAGTTCTATACCTCTAGTGAATGGTCTATAGTTCTTTACCTCTAGTGAATGGTCTATAGTTCGTTACCTCTAGTGAATGGTCTATAGTTCTTTACCTCTAGTGAATGGTCTATAGTTCTTTACCTCTAGTGAATGGTCTATAGTTCTTTACCTCTAGTGAATGTTCTATAGTTCTATACCTCTAGTGAATGGTCTATAGTTCTTTAGCTCTAGTGAATGGTCTATAGTTCTTTACCTCTAGTGAATGGTCTATAGTTCTTTACCTCTAGTGAATGTTCTATAGTTCTATACCTCTAGTAAATAGTCTATAGTTATATACCTCTAGTGAATGGTCTATAGTTCTATACCTCTAGTGAATGGTCTATAGTTCTATAGTTCTTTACTTCTAGTGAATGGTCTATATTTCTTTACCTCTAGTGAATGGTCTATAGTTCTTTACCTCTAGTGAATGGTCTATAGTTCTATAGTTCTATACATCTAGTGAATGGTCTATAGTTCTTTACATCTAGTGAAATGGCTATAGTTCTATAGTTATATAGTTCTAGTGAATGGTCTATAGTTCTATAGTTCTATACTTCTATAGTTCTATAGTTCTATAATTCTATAGTTCTAGTGAAATGGCTATAGTTCTATAGTTCTATGGTTCTATAGTTCTATAGTTCTAGTGAATAGTCTATAGTTCTTTACCTCTAGTGAAGGGTCTATAGTTCTATAGTTCTATACCTCTAGTGAATGGTCTATAGTTCTATACCTCTAGTGAATGGTCTGTAGTTCTATCCTCATGTGAATGGTATATAGTTATTTATCTCTAGTGAAATGGTCTATATTTCTATAGTTCTATACATTTGGTGAATGGTCTATAGTTCTTTAGCTCTAGTGAATGGTCTATAGTTCTTTACCTCTAGTGAATGGTCTATAGTTCTATAGTTCTTTAACTCTAGTGAATGGTCTATAGTTCTATACCTCTAGTGAATGTTCTATATTTCTATAGTTCTATACCTCTAGTGAATGGTCTATAGTTCTTTACCTCTAGTGAATGGTCTATAGTTCTATGCCTCTAGTGAATGGTCTATGGTTCTTTACCTCTAGTGAATGGTCTATAGTTCTTTACCTCTAGTGAATGGTCTATAGTTATATTCCTCTAGTGAATGGTCTATAGTTCTATAGTTATATACCTCTAGTGAATGGTCTATAGTTCTTTACCTCTAGTGAATGGTCTATAGTTCTTTACCTCTAGTGAATGGTCTATAGTTCTTTACCTCTAGTGAATGGTCTATAGTTCTTTACCTCTAGTGAATGGTCTATAGTTCTTTACCTCTAGTGAATGGTCTATAGTTCTATAGTTCTTTAGCTCTAGTGAATGGTCTATAGTTCTATAGTTATATACCTCTAGTGAATGGTCTATAGTTCTATACCTCTAGTGAATGGTCTATAGTTCTATAGTTATATATCTCTAGTGAATGGTCTATAGTTCTATACCTCTAGTGAAGGTTCTATAGTTCTATAGTTATATACCTCTAGTGAATGGTCTATAGTTCTATAGTTCTATACATCTAGTGAATGGTCTATAGTTCTTTACATCTAGTGAAATGGCTATAGTTCTATAGTTATATAGTTCTAGTGAATGGTCTATAGTTCTATAGTTCTATACTTCTATAGTTCTATAGTTCTATAGTTCTATAGTTCTAGTGAAATGGCTATAGTTCTATAGTTCTATGGTTCTATAGTTCTATAGTTCTAGTGAATAGTCTATAGTTCTTTACCTCTAGTGAAGGGTCTATAGTTCTATAGTTCTATACCTCTAGTGAATGGTCTATAGTTCTATACCTCTAGTGAATGGTCTGTAGTTCTATCCTCATGTGAATGGTATATAGTTATTTATCTCTAGTGAATTGGTCTATATTTCTATAGTTCTATACATTTGGTGAATGGTCTATAGTTCTTTAGCTCTAGTGAATGGTCTATAGTTCTTTACCTCTAGTGAATGGTCTATAGTTCTATAGTTCTTTAACTCTAGTGAATGGTCTATAGTTCTATAGTTCTATACCTCTAGTGAATGTTCTATATTTCTATAGTTCTATACCTCTAGTGAATGGTCTATAGTTCTTTACCTCTAGTGAATGGTCTATAGTTCTATACCTCTAGTGAATGGTATATAGTTCTTTACCTCTAGTGAATGGTCTATAGTTCTTTACCTCTAGTGAATGGTCTAAAGTGCTATACCTCTAGTGAATGGTCTATAGTTCTATACCTCTAGTGAATGGTCTATAGTTCTTTACCTCTAGTGAATGGTCTATAGTTCTATAGTTATATACCTCTAGTGAATGGTCTATAGTTCTTTACCTCTACTGAATGGTCTATAGTTCTATAGTTATATTCCTCTAGTGAATGGTCTATAGTTCTATAGTTATATACCTCTAGTGAATGGTCTATAGTTATATACCTCTAGTGAATGGTCTATAGTTCTTTACCTCTAGTGAATGGTCTATAGTTCTTTACCTCTAGTGAATGGTCTATAGTTCTTTACCTCTAGTGAATGGTCTATAGTTCTTTACCTCTAGTGAATGGTCTATAGTTCTATAGTTATATACCTCTAGTGAATGGTCTATAGTTCTATACCTCTAGTGAATGGTCTATAGTTCTATAGTTATATATCTCTAGTGAATGGTCTATAGTTCTATACCTCTAGTGAAGGTTCTATAGTTCTATAGTTATATACCTCTAGTGAATGGTCTATAGTTCTATACCTCTAGTGAAGGTTCTATAGTTCTATAGTTATATACCTCTAGTGAATGGTCTATAGATCTATACCTCTAGTGAATGGTCTATAGTTCTATAGTTATATACCTCTAGTGAAGGTTCTATAGTTCTTTACCTCTAGAGAATGGTCTATAGTTCTATAGTTATATACCTCTAGTGAATGTTCTATAGTTCTTTACCTCTAGTGAATGGTCTATAGTTCTATAGTTATATACCTCTAGTGAAGGTTCTATAGTTCTATAGTTATATACCTCTAGTGAAGGTTCTATAGTTCTTTACCTCTAGAGAATGGTCTATAGTTCTATAGTTATATACCTCTAGTGAAGGTTCTATAGTTCTTTACCTCTTGTGAATGGTCTATAGTTCTATAGTTATATACCTCTAGTGAAGGTTCTATAGTTCTATAGTTATATACCTCTAGTGAAGGTTCTATGGTTCTATAGTTCTATAGTTCTAGTGAATAGTCTATAGTTCTTTACCTCTAGTGAAGGGTCTATAGTTCTATAGTTCTATACCTCTAGTGAATGGTCTATAGTTCTATACCTCTAGTGAATGGTCTGTAGTTCTATCCTCATGTGAATGGTATATAGTTATTTATCTCTAGTGAAATGGTCTATATTTCTATAGTTCTATACATTTGGTGAATGGTCTATAGTTCTTTAGCTCTAGTGAATGGTCTATAGTTCTTTACCTCTAGTGAATGGTCTATAGTTCTATAGTTCTATACCTCTAGTGAATGTTCTATATTTCTATAGTTCTATACCTCTAGTGAATGGTCTATAGTTCTTTACCTCTAGTGAATGGTCTATAGTTCTTTACCTCTAGTGAATGGTCTATAGTTCTTTACCTCTAGTGAATGGTCTATAGTTCTATAGTTATATACCTCTAGTGAATGGTCTATAGTTCTTTACCTCTAATGAATGGTCTATAGTTATATAGTTATATTCCTCTAGTGAATGGTCTATAGTTCTATAGTTATATAACTCTAGTGAATGGTCTATAGTTCTTTACCTCTAGTGAATGGTCTATAGTTCTTTACCTCTAGTGAATGGTCTATAGTTCTTTACCTCTAGTGAATGGTCTATAGTTCTTTACCTCTAGTGAAGGTTCTATAGTTCTATACCTCTAGTGAATGGTCTATAGTTCTTTACCTCTAGTGAATGGTCTATAGTTCTATACCTCTCGTGAATGGTCTATAGTTCTTTACCTCTAGTGAATGGTCTATAGTTCTTTACTTCTAGTGAATGGTCTATAGTTCTTACCTCTAGTGAATGGTCTATAGTTATATACCTCTAGTGAATGGTCTATAGTTCTATACCTCTAGTGAATGGTCTATAGTTCTTTACCTCTAATGAATGGTCTATAGTTCTTTACCTCTAGTGAATGGTCTATAGTTCTTTACCTCTAGTGAATGGTCTATAGTTCTATACCTCTAGTGAATGGTCTATAGTTCTTTACCTCTAGTGAATGGTCTATAGTTATATACCTCTAGTGAATGGTCTATAGTTCTATACCTCTAGTGAATGGTCTATAGTTATATACCTCTAGTGAATGGTCTATAGTTCTATACCTCTAGTGAATGGTCTATAGTTCTATACCTCTAGTGAATGGTCTATAGTTCTTTACCTCTAGTGAATGGTCTGTAGTTATATACCTCTAGTGAATGGTCTATAGTTCTATACCTCTAGTGAATGGTCTATAGTTATTTACCTCTAGTGAATGGTCTATAGTTATATACCTCTAGTGAATGGTCTATAGTTCTATACCTCTAGTGAATGGTCTATAGTTATATACCTCTAGTGAATGGTCTATAGATCTATACCTCTAGTGAATGGTCTATAGTTCTATACCTCTAGTGAATGGTCTATAGTTCTATACCTCTAGTGAATGGTCTATAGTTCTTTACCTCTAGTGAATGGTCTATAGTTCGTTACCTCTAGTGAATGGTCTATAGTTCTTTACCTCTAGTGAATGGTCTATAGTTCTTTACCTCTAGTGAATGGTCTATAGTTCTTTACCTCTAGTGAATGTTCTATAGTTCTATACCTCTAGTGAATGGTCTATAGTTCTTTAGCTCTAGTGAATGGTCTATAGTTCTTTACCTCTAGTGAATGGTCTATAGTTCTTTACCTCTAGTGAATGTTCTATAGTTCTATACCTCTAGTAAATAGTCTATAGTTATATACCTCTAGTGAATGGTCTATAGTTCTATACCTCTAGTGAATGGTCTATAGTTCTATAGTTCTTTACTTCTAGTGAATGGTCTATATTTCTTTACCTCTGGTGAATGGTCTATAGTTCTTTACCTCTAGTGAATGGTCTATAGTTCTATAGTTCTATACATCTAGTGAATGGTCTATAGTTCTTTACATCTAGTGAAATGGCTATAGTTCTATAGTTATATAGTTCTAGTGAATGGTCTATAGTTCTATAGTTCTATACTTCTATAGTTCTATAGTTCTATAGTTCTATAGTTCTAGTGAAATGGCTATAGTTCTATAGTTCTATGGTTCTATAGTTCTATAGTTCTAGTGAATAGTCTATAGTTCTTTACCTCTAGTGAAGGGTCTATAGTTCTATAGTTCTATACCTCTAGTGAATGGCCTATAGTTCTATACCTCTAGTGAATGGTCTATAGTTCTATAGTTATATATCTCTAGTGAATGGTCTATAGTTATATACCTCTAGTGAATGGTCTATAGTTCTATACCTCTAGTGAATGGTCTATAGTTCTATAGTTATATATCTCTAGTGAATGGTCTATAGTTATATACCTCTAGTGAAATGGCTATAGTTCTATAGTTATATAGTTCTAGTGAATGGCCTATAGTTCTATACCTCTAGTGAATGGTCTATAGTTCTATAGTTATATATCTCTAGTGAATGGTCTATAGTTATATACCTCTAGTGAATGGTCTATAGTTCTATACCTCTAGTGAAGGTTCTATAGTTCTATAGTTATATACCTCTAGTGAATGGTCTATAGATCTATACCTCTAGTGAATGGTCTATAGTTCTATAGTTCTTTAACTCTAGTGAATGGTCTATAGTTCTATAGTTCTATACCTCTAGTGAATGTTCTATATTTCTATAGTTCTATACCTCTAGTGAATGGTCTATAGTTCTTTACCTCTAGTGAATGGTCTATAGTTCTTTACCTCTAGTGAATGGTCTATAGTGCTATACCTCTAGTGAATGGTCTATAGTTCTATACCTCTAGTGAATGGTCTATAATTCTATAGTTATATACCTCTAGTGAATTGTCTATAGTTCTTTACCTCTAGTGAATGGTCTATAGTTCTATAGTTATATTCCTCTAGTGAATGGTCTATAGTTCTATAGTTATATACCTCTAGTGAATGGTCTATAGTTCTTTACCTCTAGTGAATGGTCTATAGTTCTTTACCTCTAGTGAATGGTCTATAGTTCTTTACCTCTAGTGAATGGTCTATAGTTCTTTACCTCTAGTGAATGGTCTATAGTTCTATAGTTATATACCTCCAGTGAAAGGTCTATAGTTCTATACCTCTAGTGAATGGTCTATAGTTCTATAGTTATATATCTCTAGTGAATGGTCTATAGTTATATACCTCTAGTGAATGGTCTATAGTTCTATACCTCTAGTGAAGGTTCTATAGTTCTATAGTTATATACCTCTAGTGAATGGTCTATAGATCTATACCTCTAGTGAATGGTCTATAGTTCTATAGTTATATACCTCTAGTGAAGGTTCTATAGTTCTTTACCTCTAGAGAATGGTCTATAGTTCTATAGTTATATACCTCTAGTGAATGTTCTATAGTTCTTTACCTCTAGTGAATGGTCTATAGTTCTATAGTTATATACCTCTAGTGAAGGTTCTATAGTTCTATAGTTATATACCTCTAGTGAAGGTTCTATAGTTCTTTACCTCTAGAGAATGGTCTATAGTTCTATAGTTATATACCTCTAGTGAAGGTTCTATAGTTCTTTACCTCTTGTGAATGGTCTATAGTTCTTTACCTCTAGTGAATGGTCTATAGTTCTTTACCTCTAGTGAAGGTTCTATAGTTCTATACCTCTAGTGAATGGTCTATAGTTCTTTACCTCTAGTGAATGGTCTATAGTTCTATACCTCTCGTGAATGGTCTATAGTTCTTTACCTCTAGTGAATGGTCTATAGTTCTTTACTTCTAGTGAATGGTCTATAGTTCTTTACCTCTAGTGAATGGTCTATAGTTATATACCTCTAGTGAATGGTCTATAGTTCTATACCTCTAGTGAATGGTCTATAGTTCTTTACCTCTAATGAATGGTCTATAGTTCTTTACCTCTAGTGAATGGTCTATAGTTCTTTACCTCTAGTGAATGGTCTATAGTTCTATACCTCTAGTGAATGGTCTATAGTTCTTTACCTCTAGTGAATGGTCTATAGTTATATACCTCTAGTGAATGGTCTATAGTTCTATACCTCTAGTGAATGGTCTATAGTTATATACCTCTAGTGAATGGTCTATAGTTCTATACCTCTAGTGAATGGTCTATAGTTCTATACCTCTAGTGAATGGTCTATAGTTCTTTACCTCTAGTGAATGGTCTGTAGTTATATACCTCTAGTGAATGGTCTATAGTTCTATACCTCTAGTGAATGGTCTATAGTTATTTACCTCTAGTGAATGGTCTATAGTTATATACCTCTAGTGAATGGTCTATAGTTCTATACCTCTAGTGAATGGTCTATAGTTATATACCTCTAGTGAATGGTCTATAGATCTATACCTCTAGTGAATGGTCTATAGTTCTATACCTCTAGTGAATGGTCTATAGTTCTATACCTCTAGTGAATGGTCTATAGTTCTTTACCTCTAGTGAATGGTCTATAGTTCGTTACCTCTAGTGAATGGTCTATAGTTCTTTACCTCTAGTGAATGGTCTATAGTTCTTTACCTCTAGTGAATGGTCTATAGTTCTTTACCTCTAGTGAATGTTCTATAGTTCTATACCTCTAGTGAATGGTCTATAGTTCTTTAGCTCTAGTGAATGGTCTATAGTTCTTTACCTCTAGTGAATGGTCTATAGTTCTTTACCTCTAGTGAATGTTCTATAGTTCTATACCTCTAGTAAATAGTCTATAGTTATATACCTCTAGTGAATGGTCTATAGTTCTATACCTCTAGTGAATGGTCTATAGTTCTATAGTTCTTTACTTCTAGTGAATGGTCTATATTTCTTTACCTCTAGTGAATGGTCTATAGTTCTTTACCTCTAGTGAATGGTCTATAGTTCTATAGTTCTATACATCTAGTGAATGGTCTATAGTTCTTTACATCTAGTGAAATGGCTATAGTTCTATAGTTATATAGTTCTAGTGAATGGTCTATAGTTCTATAGTTCTATACTTCTATAGTTCTATAGTTCTATAATTCTATAGTTCTAGTGAAATGGCTATAGTTCTATAGTTCTATGGTTCTATAGTTCTATAGTTCTAGTGAATAGTCTATAGTTCTTTACCTCTAGTGAAGGGTCTATAGTTCTATAGTTCTATACCTCTAGTGAATGGTCTATAGTTCTATACCTCTAGTGAATGGTCTGTAGTTCTATCCTCATGTGAATGGTATATAGTTATTTATCTCTAGTGAAATGGTCTATATTTCTATAGTTCTATACATTTGGTGAATGGTCTATAGTTCTTTAGCTCTAGTGAATGGTCTATAGTTCTTTACCTCTAGTGAATGGTCTATAGTTCTATAGTTCTTTAACTCTAGTGAATGGTCTATAGTTCTATACCTCTAGTGAATGTTCTATATTTCTATAGTTCTATACCTCTAGTGAATGGTCTATAGTTCTTTACCTCTAGTGAATGGTCTATAGTTCTATGCCTCTAGTGAATGGTCTATGGTTCTTTACCTCTAGTGAATGGTCTATAGTTCTTTACCTCTAGTGAATGGTCTATAGTTATATTCCTCTAGTGAATGGTCTATAGTTCTATAGTTATATACCTCTAGTGAATGGTCTATAGTTCTTTACCTCTAGTGAATGGTCTATAGTTCTTTACCTCTAGTGAATGGTCTATAGTTCTTTACCTCTAGTGAATGGTCTATAGTTCTTTACCTCTAGTGAATGGTCTATAGTTCTTTACCTCTAGTGAATGGTCTATAGTTCTATAGTTCTTTAGCTCTAGTGAATGGTCTATAGTTCTATAGTTATATACCTCTAGTGAATGGTCTATAGTTCTATACCTCTAGTGAATGGTCTATAGTTCTATAGTTATATATCTCTATGAATGGTCTATAGTTCTATACCTCTAGTGAAGGTTCTATAGTTCTATAGTTATATACCTCTAGTGAATGGTCTATAGTTCTATAGTTCTATACATCTAGTGAATGGTCTATAGTTCTTTACATCTAGTGAAATGGCTATAGTTCTATAGTTATATAGTTCTAGTGAATGGTCTATAGTTCTATAGTTCTATACTTCTATAGTTCTATAGTTCTATAGTTCTATAGTTCTAGTGAAATGGCTATAGTTCTATAGTTCTATGGTTCTATAGTTCTATAGTTCTAGTGAATAGTCTATAGTTCTTTACCTCTAGTGAAGGGTCTATAGTTCTATAGTTCTATACCTCTAGTGAATGGTCTATAGTTCTATACCTCTAGTGAATGGTCTGTAGTTCTATCCTCATGTGAATGGTATATAGTTATTTATCTCTAGTGAATTGGTCTATATTTCTATAGTTCTATACATTTGGTGAATGGTCTATAGTTCTTTAGCTCTAGTGAATGGTCTATAGTTCTTTACCTCTAGTGAATGGTCTATAGTTCTATAGTTCTTTAACTCTAGTGAATGGTCTATAGTTCTATAGTTCTATACCTCTAGTGAATGTTCTATATTTCTATAGTTCTATACCTCTAGTGAATGGTCTATAGTTCTTTACCTCTAGTGAATGGTCTATAGTTCTATACCTCTAGTGAATGGTATATAGTTCTTTACCTCTAGTGAATGGTCTATAGTTCTTTACCTCTAGTGAATGGTCTAAAGTGCTATACCTCTAGTGAATGGTCTATAGTTCTATACCTCTAGTGAATGGTCTATAGTTCTTTACCTCTAGTGAATGGTCTATAGTTCTATAGTTATATACCTCTAGTGAATGGTCTATAGTTCTTTACCTCTACTGAATGGTCTATAGTTCTATAGTTATATTCCTCTAGTGAATGGTCTATAGTTCTATAGTTATATACCTCTAGTGAATGGTCTATAGTTATATACCTCTAGTGAATGGTCTATAGTTCTTTACCTCTAGTGAATGGTCTATAGTTCTTTACCTCTAGTGAATGGTCTATAGTTCTTTACCTCTAGTGAATGGTCTATAGTTCTTTACCTCTAGTGAATGGTCTATAGTTCTATAGTTATATACCTCTAGTGAATGGTCTATAGTTCTATACCTCTAGTGAATGGTCTATAGTTCTATAGTTATATATCTCTAGTGAATGGTCTATAGTTCTATACCTCTAGTGAAGGTTCTATAGTTCTATAGTTATATACCTCTAGTGAATGGTCTATAGTTCTATACCTCTAGTGAAGGTTCTATAGTTCTATAGTTATATACCTCTAGTGAATGGTCTATAGATCTATACCTCTAGTGAATGGTCTATAGTTCTATAGTTATATACCTCTAGTGAAGGTTCTATAGTTCTTTACCTCTAGAGAATGGTCTATAGTTCTATAGTTATATACCTCTAGTGAATGTTCTATAGTTCTTTACCTCTAGTGAATGGTCTATAGTTCTATAGTTATATACCTCTAGTGAAGGTTCTATAGTTCTATAGTTATATACCTCTAGTGAAGGTTCTATAGTTCTTTACCTCTAGAGAATGGTCTATAGTTCTATAGTTATATACCTCTAGTGAAGGTTCTATAGTTCTTTACCTCTTGTGAATGGTCTATAGTTCTATAGTTATATACCTCTAGTGAAGGTTCTATAGTTCTATAGTTATATACCTCTAGTGAAGGTTCTATGGTTCTATAGTTCTATAGTTCTAGTGAATAGTCTATAGTTCTTTACCTCTAGTGAAGGGTCTATAGTTCTATAGTTCTATACCTCTAGTGAATGGTCTATAGTTCTATACCTCTAGTGAATGGTCTGTAGTTCTATCCTCATGTGAATGGTATATAGTTATTTATCTCTAGTGAAATGGTCTATATTTCTATAGTTCTATACATTTGGTGAATGGTCTATAGTTCTTTAGCTCTAGTGAATGGTCTATAGTTCTTTACCTCTAGTGAATGGTCTATAGTTCTATAGTTCTATACCTCTAGTGAATGTTCTATATTTCTATAGTTCTATACCTCTAGTGAATGGTCTATAGTTCTTTACCTCTAGTGAATGGTCTATAGTTCTTTACCTCTAGTGAATGGTCTATAGTTCTTTACCTCTAGTGAATGGTCTATAGTTCTATAGTTATATACCTCTAGTGAATGGTCTATAGTTCTTTACCTCTAATGAATGGTCTATAGTTATATAGTTATATTCCTCTAGTGAATGGTCTATAGTTCTATAGTTATATAACTCTAGTGAATGGTCTATAGTTCTTTACCTCTAGTGAATGGTCTATAGTTCTTTACCTCTAGTGAATGGTCTATAGTTCTTTACCTCTAGTGAATGGTCTATAGTTCTTTACCTCTAGTGAAGGTTCTATAGTTCTATACCTCTAGTGAATGGTCTATAGTTCTTTACCTCTAGTGAATGGTCTATAGTTCTATACCTCTCGTGAATGGTCTATAGTTCTTTACCTCTAGTGAATGGTCTATAGTTCTTTACTTCTAGTGAATGGTCTATAGTTCTTTACCTCTAGTGAATGGTCTATAGTTATATACCTCTAGTGAATGGTCTATAGTTCTATACCTCTAGTGAATGGTCTATAGTTCTTTACCTCTAATGAATGGTCTATAGTTCTTTACCTCTAGTGAATGGTCTATAGTTCTTTACCTCTAGTGAATGGTCTATAGTTCTATACCTCTAGTGAATGGTCTATAGTTCTTTACCTCTAGTGAATGGTCTATAGTTATATACCTCTAGTGAATGGTCTATAGTTCTATACCTCTAGTGAATGGTCTATAGTTATATACCTCTAGTGAATGGTCTATAGTTCTATACCTCTAGTGAATGGTCTATAGTTCTATACCTCTAGTGAATGGTCTATAGTTCTTTACCTCTAGTGAATGGTCTGTAGTTATATACCTCTAGTGAATGGTCTATAGTTCTATACCTCTAGTGAATGGTCTATAGTTATTTACCTCTAGTGAATGGTCTATAGTTATATACCTCTAGTGAATGGTCTATAGTTCTATACCTCTAGTGAATGGTCTATAGTTATATACCTCTAGTGAATGGTCTATAGATCTATACCTCTAGTGAATGGTCTATAGTTCTATACCTCTAGTGAATGGTCTATAGTTCTATACCTCTAGTGAATGGTCTATAGTTCTTTACCTCTAGTGAATGGTCTATAGTTCGTTACCTCTAGTGAATGGTCTATAGTTCTTTACCTCTAGTGAATGGTCTATAGTTCTTTACCTCTAGTGAATGGTCTATAGTTCTTTACCTCTAGTGAATGTTCTATAGTTCTATACCTCTAGTGAATGGTCTATAGTTCTTTAGCTCTAGTGAATGGTCTATAGTTCTTTACCTCTAGTGAATGGTCTATAGTTCTTTACCTCTAGTGAATGTTCTATAGTTCTATACCTCTAGTAAATAGTCTATAGTTATATACCTCTAGTGAATGGTCTATAGTTCTATACCTCTAGTGAATGGTCTATAGTTCTATAGTTCTTTACTTCTAGTGAATGGTCTATATTTCTTTACCTCTGGTGAATGGTCTATAGTTCTTTACCTCTAGTGAATGGTCTATAGTTCTATAGTTCTATACATCTAGTGAATGGTCTATAGTTCTTTACATCTAGTGAAATGGCTATAGTTCTATAGTTATATAGTTCTAGTGAATGGTCTATAGTTCTATAGTTCTATACTTCTATAGTTCTATAGTTCTATAGTTCTATAGTTCTAGTGAAATGGCTATAGTTCTATAGTTCTATGGTTCTATAGTTCTATAGTTCTAGTGAATAGTCTATAGTTCTTTACCTCTAGTGAAGGGTCTATAGTTCTATAGTTCTATACCTCTAGTGAATGGTCTATAGTTCTATACCTCTAGTGAATGGTCTGTAGTTCTATCCTCATGTGAATGGTATATAGTTATTTATCTCTAGTGAAATGGTCTATATTTCTATAGTTCTATACATTTGGTGAATGGTCTATAGTTCTTTAGCTCTAGTGAATGGTCTATAGTTCTTTACCTCTAGTGAATGGTCTATAGTTCTATAGTTCTTTAACTCTAGTGAATGGTCTATAGTTCTATACCTCTAGTGAATGTTCTATATTTCTATAGTTCTATACCTCTAGTGAATGGTCTATAGTTCTTTACCTCTAGTGAATGGTCTATAGTTCTATGCCTCTAGTGAATGGTCTATGGTTCTTTACCTCTAGTGAATGGTCTATAGTTCTTTACCTCTAGTGAATGGTCTATAGTTATATTCCTCTAGTGAATGGTCTATAGTTCTATAGTTATATACCTCTAGTGAATGGTCTATAGTTCTTTACCTCTAGTGAATGGTCTATAGTTCTTTACCTCTAGTGAATGGTCTATAGTTCTTTACCTCTAGTGAATGGTCTATAGTTCTTTACCTCTAGTGAATGGTCTATAGTTCTTTACCTCTAGTGAATGGTCTATAGTTCTATAGTTCTTTAGCTCTAGTGAATGGTCTATAGTTCTATAGTTATATACCTCTAGTGAATGGTCTATAGTTCTATACCTCTAGTGAATGGTCTATAGTTCTATAGTTATATATCTCTAGTGAATGGTCTATAGTTCTATACCTCTAGTGAAGGTTCTATAGTTCTATAGTTATATACCTCTAGTGAATGGTCTATAGTTCTATAGTTCTATACATCTAGTGAATGGTCTATAGTTCTTTACATCTAGTGAAATGGCTATAGTTCTATAGTTATATAGTTCTAGTGAATGGTCTATAGTTCTATAGTTCTATACTTCTATAGTTCTATAGTTCTATAGTTCTATAGTTCTAGTGAAATGGCTATAGTTCTATAGTTCTATGGTTCTATAGTTCTATAGTTCTAGTGAATAGTCTATAGTTCTTTACCTCTAGTGAAGGGTCTATAGTTCTATAGTTCTATACCTCTAGTGAATGGTCTATAGTTCTATACCTCTAGTGAATGGTCTGTAGTTCTATCCTCATGTGAATGGTATATAGTTATTTATCTCTAGTGAATTGGTCTATATTTCTATAGTTCTATACATTTGGTGAATGGTCTATAGTTCTTTAGCTCTAGTGAATGGTCTATAGTTCTTTACCTCTAGTGAATGGTCTATAGTTCTATAGTTCTTTAACTCTAGTGAATGGTCTATAGTTCTATAGTTCTATACCTCTAGTGAATGTTCTATATTTCTATAGTTCTATACCTCTAGTGAATGGTCTATAGTTCTATACCTCTAGTGAATGGTATATAGTTCTTTACCTCTAGTGAATGGTCTATAGTTCTTTACCTCTAGTGAATGGTCTAAAGTGCTATACCTCTAGTGAATGGTCTATAGTTCTATACCTCTAGTGAATGGTCTATAGTTCTTTACCTCTAGTGAATGGTCTATAGTTCTATAGTTATATACCTCTAGTGAATGGTCTATAGTTCTTTACCTCTAGTGAATGGTCTATAGTTCTATAGTTATATTCCTCTAGTGAATGGTCTATAGTTCTATAGTTATATACCTCTAGTGAATGGTCTATAGTTATATACCTCTAGTGAATGGTCTATAGTTCTTTACCTCTAGTGAATGGTCTATAGTTCTTTACCTCTAGTGAATGGTCTATAGTTCTTTACCTCTAGTGAATGGTCTATAGTTCTTTACCTCTAGTGAATGGTCTATAGTTCTATAGTTATATACCTCTAGTGAATGGTCTATAGTTCTATACCTCTAGTGAATGGTCTATAGTTCTATAGTTATATATCTCTAGTGAATGGTCTATAGTTCTATACCTCTAGTGAAGGTTCTATAGTTCTATAGTTATATACCTCTAGTGAATGGTCTATAGTTCTATACCTCTAGTGAAGGTTCTATAGTTCTATAGTTATATACCTCTAGTGAATGGTCTATAGATCTATACCTCTAGTGAATGGTCTATAGTTCTATAGTTATATACCTCTAGTGAAGGTTCTATAGTTCTTTACCTCTAGAGAATGGTCTATAGTTCTATAGTTATATACCTCTAGTGAATGTTCTATAGTTCTTTACCTCTAGTGAATGGTCTATAGTTCTATAGTTATATACCTCTAGTGAAGGTTCTATAGTTCTATAGTTATATACCTCTAGTGAAGGTTCTATAGTTCTTTACCTCTAGAGAATGGTCTATAGTTCTATAGTTATATACCTCTAGTGAAGGTTCTATAGTTCTTTACCTCTTGTGAATGGTCTATAGTTCTATAGTTATATACCTCTAGTGAAGGTTCTATAGTTCTATAGTTATATACCTCTAGTGAAGGTTCTATGGTTCTATAGTTCTATAGTTCTAGTGAATAGTCTATAGTTCTTTACCTCTAGTGAAGGGTCTATAGTTCTATAGTTCTATACCTCTAGTGAATGGTCTATAGTTCTATACCTCTAGTGAATGGTCTGTAGTTCTATCCTCATGTGAATGGTATATAGTTATTTATCTCTAGTGAAATGGTCTATATTTCTATAGTTCTATACATTTGGTGAATGGTCTATAGTTCTTTAGCTCTAGTGAATGGTCTATAGTTCTTTACCTCTAGTGAATGGTCTATAGTTCTATAGTTCTATACCTCTAGTGAATGTTCTATATTTCTATAGTTCTATACCTCTAGTAAATGGTCTATAGTTCTTTACCTCTAGTGAATGGTCTATAGTTCTTTACCTCTAGTGAATGGTCTATAGTTCTTTACCTCTAGTGAATGGTCTATAGTTCTATAGTTATATACCTCTAGTGAATGGTCTATAGTTCTTTACCTCTAATGAATGGTCTATAGTTATATAGTTATATTCCTCTAGTGAATGGTCTATAGTTCTATAGTTATATACCTCTAGTGAATGGTCTATAGTTCTTTACCTCTAGTGAATGGTCTATAGTTCTTTACCTCTAGTGAATGGTCTATAGTTCTTTACCTCTAGTGAATGGTCTATAGTTCTTTACCTCTAGTGAATGGTCTATAGTTCTATAGTTCTTTAGCTCTAGTGAATGGTCTATAGTTCTATAGTTATATACCTCTAGTGAATGGTCTATAGTTCTATACCTCTAGTGAATGGTCTAGTGAATGGTCTATAGTTCTATAGTTATATATCTCTAGTGAATGGTCTATAGTTCTATACGTAGAATGTATGCACACATGACTGTAAGTCGCTTTGGATAAAAGCGTCTGCTAAATGGCATATATTATTATATTATTATATATTATATTATTATTATATTATTATATTATTATTATTATTATTATTATATTATTATATATTATATTATTATTATTATTATATTATTATTATTATTATTATTATTATATTATTATTATTATTATTATATTATTATTATTATTATTATTATATTATATTATTATTATATTATTATTATATTATTATGATTATTATATTATTATTATTATTATTATTATTCTATACCTCTAGTGAAGGTTCTATAGTTCTATAGTTATATACCTCTAGTGAATGGTCTATAGTTCTATAGTTCTATAGTTATATAGTTCTAGTGAATGGCCTATAGTTCTATACCTCTAGTGAATGGTCTATAGTTCTATAGTTATATATCTCTAGTGAATGGTCTATAGTTATATACCTCTAGTGAATGGTCTATAGTTCTATAGTTATATACCTCTAGTGAATGGTCTATAGTTCTATAGTTATATATCTCTAGTGAATGGTCTATAGTTATATACCTCTAGTGAAATGGCTATAGTTCTATAGTTATATAGTTCTAGTGAATGGCCTATAGTTCTATACCTCTAGTGAATGGTCTATAGTTCTATAGTTATATATCTCTAGTGAATGGTCTATAGTTATATACCTCTAGTGAATGGTCTATAGTTCTATACCTCTAGTGAAGGTTCTATAGTTCTATAGTTATATACCTCTAGTGAATGGTCTATAGATCTATACCTCTAGTGAATGGTCTATAGTTCTATAGTTCTTTAACTCTAGTGAATGGTCTATAGTTCTATAGTTCTATACCTCTAGTGAATGTTCTATATTTCTATAGTTCTATACCTCTAGTGAATAGTCTATAGTTCTTTACCTCTAGTGAAGGGTCTATAGTTCTATAGTTCTATACCTCTAGTGAATGGTCTATAGTTCTATACCTCTAGTGAATGGTCTGTAGTTCTATCCTCATGTGAATGGTATATAGTTATTTATCTCTAGTGAAATGGTCTATATTTCTATAGTTCTATACATTTGGTGAATGGTCTATAGTTCTTTAGCTCTAGTGAATGGTCTATAGTTCTTTACCTCTAGTGAATGGTCTATAGTTCTATAGTTCTTTAAATCTAGTGAATGGTCTATAGTTCTATACCTCTAGTGAATGTTCTATATTTCTATAGTTCTATACCTCTAGTGAATGGTCTATAGTTCTTTACCTCTAGTGAATGGTCTATAGTTCTTTACCTCTAGTGAATGGTCTATAGTTCTTTACCTCTAGTGAATGGTCTATAGTTCTATAGTTATATACCTCTAGTGAATGGTCTATAGTTCTTTACCTCTAATGAATGGTCTATAGTTCTATAGTTATATTCCTCTAGTGAATGGTCTATAGTTCTATAGTTATATACCTCTAGTGAATGGTCTATAGTTTTACCTCTAGTGAATGGTCTATAGTTCTTTACCTCTAGTGAATGGTCTATAGTTCTTTACCTCTAGTGAATGGTCTATAGTTCTTTACCTCTAGTGAATGGTCTATAGTTCTATAGTTCTTTAGCTCTAGTGAATGGTCTATAGTTCTATAGTTATATATCTCTAGTGAATGGTCTATAGGTCTATACGTAGAATGTATGCACACATGACTGTAAGTCGCTTTGGATAAAAGCGTCTGCTAAATGGCATATATTATTATATTATTATATATTATATTATTATTATATTATTATATTATTATTATTATTATTATATTATATTATTATATATTATATTATTATTATTATTATATTATTATTATTATTATTATATTATATTATTATTATTATTATTATTATTATTATATTATATTATTATTATATTATTATTATATTATTATTATTATTATTATATTATTATTATTATTATTATTATTCTATACCTCTAGTGAAGGTTCTATAGTTCTATAGTTATATACCTCTAGTGAATGGTCTATAGTTCTATAGTTCTATAGTTATATAGTTCTAGTGAATGGCCTATAGTTCTATACCTCTAGTGAATGGTCTATAGTTCTATAGTTATATATCTCTAGTGAATGGTCTATAGTTATATACCTCTAGTGAATGGTCTATAGTTCTATACCTCTAGTGAATGGTCTATAGTTCTATAGTTATATATCTCTAGTGAATGGTCTATAGTTATATACCTCTAGTGAAATGGCTATAGTTCTATAGTTATATACCTCTAGTGAATGGTCTATAGTTCTATACCTCTAGTGAAGGTTCTATAGTTCTATAGTTATATACCTCTAGTGAATGGTCTATAGATCTATACCTCTAGTGAATGGTCTATAGTTCTATAGTTCTTTAACTCTAGTGAATGGTCTATAGTTCTATAGTTCTATACCTCTAGTGAATGTTCTATATTTCTATAGTTCTATACCTCTAGTGAATGGTCTATAGTTCTTTACCTCTAGTGAATGGTCTATAGTTCTTTACCTCTAGTGAATGGTCTATAGTGCTATACCTCTAGTGAATGGTCTATAGTTCTATACCTCTAGTGAATGGTCTATAGTTCTATAGTTATATACCTCTAGTGAATTGTCTATAGTTCTTTACCTCTAGTGAATGGTCTATAGTTCTATAGTTATATTCCTCTAGTGAATGGTCTATAGTTCTATAGTTATATACCTCTAGTGAATGGTCTATAGTTCTTTACCTCTAGTGAATGGTCTATAGTTCTTTACCTCTAGTGAATGGTCTATAGTTCTTTACCTCTAGTGAATGGTCTATAGTTCTTTACCTCTAGTGAATGGTCTATAGTTCTATAGTTATATACCTCCAGTGAAAGGTCTATAGTTCTATACCTCTAGTGAATGGTCTATAGTTCTATAGTTATATATCTCTAGTGAATGGTCTATAGTTATATACCTCTAGTGAATGGTCTATAGTTCTATACCTCTAGTGAAGGTTCTATAGTTCTATAGTTATATACCTCTAGTGAATGGTCTATAGATCTATACCTCTAGTGAATGGTCTATAGTTCTATAGTTATATACCTCTAGTGAAGGTTCTATAGTTCTTTACCTCTAGAGAATGGTCTATAGTTCTATAGTTATATACCTCTAGTGAATGTTCTATAGTTCTTTACCTCTAGTGAATGGTCTATAGTTCTATAGTTATATACCTCTAGTGAAGGTTCTATAGTTCTATAGTTATATACCTCTAGTGAAGGTTCTATAGTTCTTTACCTCTAGAGAATGGTCTATAGTTCTATAGTTATATACCTCTAGTGAAGGTTCTATAGTTCTTTACCTCTTGTGAATGGTCTATAGTTCTTTACCTCTAGTGAATGGTCTATAGTTCTTTACCTCTAGTGAAGGTTCTATAGTTCTATACCTCTAGTGAATGGTCTATAGTTCTTTACCTCTAGTGAATGGTCTATAGTTCTATACCTCTCGTGAATGGTCTATAGTTCTTTACCTCTAGTGAATGGTCTATAGTTCTTTACTTCTAGTGAATGGTCTATAGTTCTTTACCTCTAGTGAATGGTCTATAGTTATATACCTCTAGTGAATGGTCTATAGTTCTATACCTCTAGTGAATGGTCTATAGTTCTTTACCTCTAGTGAATGGTCTATAGTTCTTTACCTCTAGTGAATGGTCTATAGTTCTTTACCTCTAGTGAATGGTCTATAGTTCTATACCTCTAGTGAATGGTCTATAGTTCTATACCTCTAGTGAATGGTCTATAGTTATTTACCTCTAGTGAATGGTCTATAGTTATATACCTCTAGTGAATGGTCTATAGTTCTATACCTCTAGTGAATGGTCTATAGTTATATACCTCTAGTGAATGGTCTATAGTTCTATACCTCTAGTGAATGGTCTATAGTTCTATACCTCTAGTGAATGGTCTATAGTTCTTTACCTCTAGTGAATGGTCTGTAGTTATATACCTCTAGTGAATGGTCTATAGTTCTATACCTCTAGTGAATGGTCTATAGTTATTTACCTCTAGTGAATGGTCTATAGTTATATACCTCTAGTGAATGGTCTATAGTTCTATACCTCTAGTGAATGGTCTATAGTTATATACCTCTAGTGAATGGTCTATAGATCTATACCTCTAGTGAATGGTCTATAGTTCTATACCTCTAGTGAATGGTCTATAGTTCTATACCTCTAGTGAATGGTCTATAGTTCTTTACCTCTAGTGAATGGTCTATAGTTCGTTACCTCTAGTGAATGGTCTATAGTTCTTTACCTCTAGTGAATGGTCTATAGTTCTTTACCTCTAGTGAATGGTCTATAGTTCTTTACCTCTAGTGAATGTTCTATAGTTCTATACCTCTAGTGAATGGTCTATAGTTCTTTAGCTCTAGTGAATGGTCTATAGTTCTTTACCTCTAGTGAATGGTCTATAGTTCTTTACCTCTAGTGAATGTTCTATAGTTCTATACCTCTAGTAAATAGTCTATAGTTATATACCTCTAGTGAATGGTCTATAGTTCTATACCTCTAGTGAATGGTCTATAGTTCTATAGTTCTTTACTTCTAGTGAATGGTCTATATTTCTTTACCTCTAGTGAATGGTCTATAGTTCTTTACCTCTAGTGAATGGTCTATAGTTCTATAGTTCTATACATCTAGTGAATGGTCTATAGTTCTTTACATCTAGTGAAATGGCTATAGTTCTATAGTTATATAGTTCTAGTGAATGGTCTATAGTTCTATAGTTCTATACTTCTATAGTTCTATAGTTCTATAGTTCTATAGTTCTAGTGAAATGGCTATAGTTCTATAGTTCTATGGTTCTATAGTTCTATAGTTCTAGTGAATAGTCTATAGTTCTATAGTTCTATACCTCTAGTGAATGGTCTATAGTTCTATACCTCTAGTGAATGGTCTGTAGTTCTATCCTCATGTGAATGGTATATAGTTATTTATCTCTAGTGAAATGGTCTATATTTCTATAGTTCTATACATTTGGTGAATGGTCTATAGTTCTTTAGCTCTAGTGAATGGTCTATAGTTCTTTACCTCTAGTGAATGGTCTATAGTTCTATAGTTCTTTAACTCTAGTGAATGGTCTATAGTTCTATACCTCTAGTGAATGTTCTATATTTCTATAGTTCTATACCTCTAGTGAATGGTCTATAGTTCTTTACCTCTAGTGAATGGTCTATAGTTCTATGCCTCTAGTGAATGGTCTATGGTTCTTTACCTCTAGTGAATGGTCTATAGTTCTTTACCTCTAGTGAATGGTCTATAGTTATATTCCTCTAGTGAATGGTCTATAGTTCTATAGTTATATACCTCTAGTGAATGGTCTATAGTTCTTTACCTCTAGTGAATGGTCTATAGTTCTTTACCTCTAGTGAATGGTCTATAGTTCTTTACCTCTAGTGAATGGTCTATAGTTCTTTACCTCTAGTGAATGGTCTATAGTTCTTTACCTCTAGTGAATGGTCTATAGTTCTATAGTTCTTTAGCTCTAGTGAATGGTCTATAGTTCTATAGTTATATACCTCTAGTGAATGGTCTATAGTTCTATACCTCTAGTGAATGGTCTATAGTTCTATAGTTATATATCTCTAGTGAATGGTCTATAGTTCTATACCTCTAGTGAAGGTTCTATAGTTCTATAGTTATATACCTCTAGTGAATGGTCTATAGTTCTATAGTTCTATACATCTAGTGAATGGTGTATAGTTCTTTACCTCTAGTGAATGGTCTATAGTTCTTTACCTCTAGTGAATGGTCTATAGTTCTTTACCTCTAGTGAATGGTCTATAGTTCTTTACCTCTAGTGAATGGTCTATAGTTCTTTACCTCTAGTGAATGGTCTATAGTTCTATAGTTCTTTAGCTCTAGTGAATGGTCTATAGTTCTATAGTTATATACCTCTAGTGAATGGTCTATAGTTCTATACCTCTAGTGAATGGTCTATAGTTCTTTACCTCTAGTGAATGGTCTATAGTTCGTTACCTCTAGTGAATGGTCTATAGTTCTTTACCTCTAGTGAATGGTCTATAGTTCTTTACCTCTAGTGAATGGTCTATAGTTCTTTACCTCTAGTGAATGTTCTATAGTTCTATACCTCTAGTGAATGGTCTATAGTTCTTTAGCTCTAGTGAATGGTCTATAGTTCTTTACCTCTAGTGAATGGTCTATAGTTCTTTACCTCTAGTGAATGTTCTATAGTTCTATACCTCTAGTAAATAGTCTATAGTTATATACCTCTAGTGAATGGTCTATAGTTCTATACCTCTAGTGAATGGTCTATAGTTCTATAGTTCTTTACTTCTAGTGAATGGTCTATATTTCTTTACCTCTAGTGAATGGTCTATAGTTCTTTACCTCTAGTGAATGGTCTATAGTTCTATAGTTCTATACATCTAGTGAATGGTCTATAGTTCTTTACATCTAGTGAAATGGCTATAGTTCTATAGTTATATAGTTCTAGTGAATGGTCTATAGTTCTATAGTTCTATACTTCTATAGTTCTATAGTTCTATAGTTCTATAGTTCTAGTGAAATGGCTATAGTTCTATAGTTCTATGGTTCTATAGTTCTATAGTTCTAGTGAATAGTCTATAGTTCTTTACCTCTAGTGAAGGGTCTATAGTTCTATAGTTCTATACCTCTAGTGAATGGTCTATAGTTCTATACCTCTAGTGAATGGTCTGTAGTTCTATCCTCATGTGAATGGTATATAGTTATTTATCTCTAGTGAAATGGTCTATATTTCTATAGTTCTATACATTTGGTGAATGGTCTATAGTTCTTTAGCTCTAGTGAATGGTCTATAGTTCTTTACCTCTAGTGAATGGTCTATAGTTCTATAGTTCTTTAACTCTAGTGAATGGTCTATAGTTCTATACCTCTAGTGAATGTTCTATATTTCTATAGTTCTATACCTCTAGTGAATGGTCTATAGTTCTTTACCTCTAGTGAATGGTCTATAGTTCTATGCCTCTAGTGAATGGTCTATGGTTCTTTACCTCTAGTGAATGGTCTATAGTTCTTTACCTCTAGTGAATGGTCTATAGTTATATTCCTCTAGTGAATGGTCTATAGTTCTATAGTTATATACCTCTAGTGAATGGTCTATAGTTCTTTACCTCTAGTGAATGGTCTATAGTTCTTTACCTCTAGTGAATGGTCTATAGTTCTTTACCTCTAGTGAATGGTCTATAGTTCTTTACCTCTAGTGAATGGTCTATAGTTCTTTACCTCTAGTGAATGGTCTATAGTTCTATAGTTCTTTAGCTCTAGTGAATGGTCTATAGTTCTATAGTTATATACCTCTAGTGAATGGTCTATAGTTCTATACCTCTAGTGAATGGTCTATAGTTCTATAGTTATATATCTCTAGTGAATGGTCTATAGTTCTATACCTCTAGTGAAGGTTCTATAGTTCTATAGTTATATACCTCTAGTGAATGGTCTATAGTTCTATAGTTCTATACATCTAGTGAATGGTGTATAGTTCTTTACCTCTAGTGAATGGTCTATAGTTCTTTACCTCTAGTGAATGGTCTATAGTTCTTTACCTCTAGTGAATGGTCTATAGTTCTTTACCTCTAGTGAATGGTCTATAGTTCTTTACCTCTAGTGAATGGTCTATAGTTCTATAGTTCTTTAGCTCTAGTGAATGGTCTATAGTTCTATAGTTATATACCTCTAGTGAATGGTCTATAGTTCTATACCTCTAGTGAATGGTCTATAGTTCTATAGTTATATATCTCTAGTGAATGGTCTATAGTTCTATACCTCTAGTGAAGGTTCTATAGTTCTATAGTTATATACCTCTAGTGAATGGTCTATAGTTCTATAGTTCTATACATCTAGTGAATGGTCTATAGTTCTTTACATCTAGTGAAATGGCTATAGTTCTATAGTTATATAGTTCTAGTGAATGGTCTATAGTTCTATAGTTCTATACTTCTATAGTTCTATAGTTCTATAGTTCTATAGTTCTAGTGAAATGGCTATAGTTCTATAGTTCTATGGTTCTATAGTTCTATAGTTCTAGTGAATAGTCTATAGTTCTTTACCTCTAGTGAAGGGTCTATAGTTCTATAGTTCTATACCTCTAGTGAATGGTCTATAGTTCTATACCTCTAGTGAATGGTCTGTAGTTCTATCCTCATGTGAATGGTATATAGTTATTTATCTCTAGTGAATTGGTCTATATTTCTATAGTTCTATACATTTGGTGAATGGTCTATAGTTCTTTAGCTCTAGTGAATGGTCTATAGTTCTTTACCTCTAGTGAATGGTCTATAGTTCTATAGTTCTTTAACTCTAGTGAATGGTCTATAGTTCTATAGTTCTATACCTCTAGTGAATGTTCTATATTTCTATAGTTCTATACCTCTAGTGAATGGTCTATAGTTCTTTACCTCTAGTGAATGGTCTATAGTTCTATACCTCTAGTGAATGGTATATAGTTCTTTACCTCTAGTGAATGGTCTATAGTTCTTTACCTCTAGTGAATGGTCTAAAGTGCTATACCTCTAGTGAATGGTCTATAGTTCTATACCTCTAGTGAATGGTCTATAGTTCTTTACCTCTAGTGAATGGTCTATAGTTCTATAGTTATATACCTCTAGTGAATGGTCTATAGTTCTTTACCTCTAGTGAATGGTCTATAGTTCTATAGTTATATTCCTCTAGTGAATGGTCTATAGTTCTATAGTTATATACCTCTAGTGAATGGTCTATAGTTATATACCTCTAGTGAATGGTCTATAGTTCTTTACCTCTAGTGAATGGTCTATAGTTCTTTACCTCTAGTGAATGGTCTATAGTTCTTTACCTCTAGTGAATGGTCTATAGTTCTTTACCTCTAGTGAATGGTCTATAGTTCTATAGTTATATACCTCTAGTGAATGGTCTATAGTTCTATACCTCTAGTGAATGGTCTATAGTTCTATAGTTATATATCTCTAGTGAATGGTCTATAGTTCTATACCTCTAGTGAAGGTTCTATAGTTCTATAGTTATATACCTCTAGTGAATGGTCTATAGTTCTATACCTCTAGTGAAGGTTCTATAGTTCTATAGTTATATACCTCTAGTGAATGGTCTATAGATCTATACCTCTAGTGAATGGTCTATAGTTCTATAGTTATATACCTCTAGTGAAGGTTCTATAGTTCTTTACCTCTAGAGAATGGTCTATAGTTCTATAGTTATATACCTCTAGTGAATGTTCTATAGTTCTTTACCTCTAGTGAATGGTCTATAGTTCTATAGTTATATACCTCTAGTGAAGGTTCTATAGTTCTATAGTTATATACCTCTAGTGAAGGTTCTATAGTTCTTTACCTCTAGAGAATGGTCTATAGTTCTATAGTTATATACCTCTAGTGAAGGTTCTATAGTTCTTTACCTCTTGTGAATGGTCTATAGTTCTATAGTTATATACCTCTAGTGAAGGTTCTATAGTTCTATAGTTATATACCTCTAGTGAAGGTTCTATAGTTCTATAGTTATATACCTCTAGTGAAGGTTCTATAGTTCTTTACCTCTAGAGAATGGTCTATAGTTCTATAGTTATATACCTCTAGTGAAGGTTCTATAGTTCTTTACCTCTAGTGAATGGTCTATAGTTCTTTACCTCTAGTGAATGGTCTATAGTTCTTTACCTCTAGTGAAGGTTCTATAGTTCTATACCTCTAGTGAATGGTCTATAGTTCTTTACCTCTAGTGAATGGTCTATAGTTCTATACCTCTAGTGAATGGTCTATAGTTCTTCACCTCTAGTGAATGGTCTATAGTTCTTTACCTCTCGTGAATGGTCTACAGTTCTTTACCTCTAGTGAATGGTCTATAGTTCTATACCTCTAGTGAATGGTCTATAGTTCTTTACCTCTAGTGAATGGTCTATAGTTCTTTACCTCTAGTGAATGGTCTATAGTTCTATAGATCTATACCTCTAGTGAATGGTCTATAGTTCTTTACCTCTAGTGAATGGTCTATAGTTCTTTACCTCTATTGAATTGTCTATAGTTCTTTACTTCTAGTGAATGGTCTATAGTTCTATACCTCTAGTGAATGGTTTATAGTTCTATACCTCTAGTGAATGTTCTATAGTTATTTACCCCTAGTGAATCGTCTATAGTTCTATACCTACATTTACATTTACATTTAAGTCATTTAGCAGACGCTCTTATCCAGAGCGACTTACAAATTGGTGCATTCACCTTATGACATCCAGTGGAACAGTCACTTTACAATAGTGCATCTAAATCTTAAAGGGGGGTGAGAAGGATTACTTATCCTATCCTAGGTATTCCTTAAAGAGGTGGGGTTTCAGGTGTCTCCGGAAGGTGGCGATTGACTCCGCTGTCCTGGCGTCTTGAGGGAGTTTGTTCCACCATTGGGGGGCCAGAGCAGCGAACAGTTTTGACTGGGCTGAGCGGGAACTGTACTTCCTCAGTGGTAGGGAGGCGAGCAGGCCAGAGGTGGATGAATGCAGTGCCCTTGTTTGGGTGTAGGGCCTGATCAGAGCCTGGAGGTACTGAGGTGCCGTTCCCCTCACAGCTCCGTAGGCAAGCACCATGGTCTTGTAGCGGATGCGAGCTTCAACTGGAAGCAAGTGGAGAGAGCGGAAGAGCGGGGTGACGTGAGAGAACTTGGGAAGGTTGAACACCAGACGGGCTGCGGCGTTCTGGATGAGTTGTAGGGGTTTAATGGCACAGGCAGGGAGCCCAGCCAACAGCGAGTTGCAGTAATCCAGACGGGAGATGACAAATGCCTGGATTAGGACCTGCGCCGCTTCCTGTGTGAGGCAGGGTCGTACTCTGCGGATGTTGTAGAGCATGAACCTACAGGAACGGGCCACCGCCTTGATGTTAGTTGAGAACGACAGGGTGTTATCCAGGATCACGCCAAGGTTCTTAGCGCTCTGGGAGCGCTACCTCTAGTGAATTGTCTATAGTTCTTTACTTCTAGTGAATGGTCTATAGTTCTATACCTATAATGAATGGTCTATAGTTCTTTACCTCTAGTGAATGGTCTATAGTTCTATAGTTCTAGTGAATGGTCTGTAGTTCTTTACTTCTAATGAATGGTCTATAGTTCTATAGTTCTTTACTTCTAGTGAATGGTCTATAGTTCTATAGTTCTTTACTTCTAGTGAATGGTCTATAGTTCTATAGTTCTAGTGAATGGTCTGTAGTTCTTTACTTCTAATGAATGGTCTATAGTTCTATACCTCTAGTGAATGGTCTATAGTTCTATAGTTCTATACCTCTAGTGAATGGTCTATAGTTCTATACCTCTAGTGAATGGCCTATAGTTCTATACCTCTAGTGAATGGCCTATAGTTCTATACCTCTAGTGAATGGCCTATAGTTCTATAGTTCTTTACCTCTAGTGAATGGCCTATAGTTCTATAGTTCTGTTGGTTGGTGTGTTGATTGGTTGATTGATTTATTGATTGGCTAATTTATTTATTGGTTGGTTGGAGGGTTGATTGATTGATGTATTTGTTAATGTATTGATTGATAGATGCATTGGTTGGTTGGTTGATTTATTAGTTGGTTGATTGATGTATTGGTTGATTGGTTTATTGGTTGTTTGGTTGATGTACTGGTTGGTTGATGTATTGGTTGATTGATTTATTAGTTGGTTGATTGATGTACTGGTTGGTTGATGTATTGGTTGATTGATTTATTAGTTGGTTGATTGATGTACTGGTTGGTTGATGTATTGGTTGATTGATTTATTAGTTGATTGATTGATGTATTGGTTGATTGGTTTATTGGTTGTTTGGTGTGTTGATTGATTGATTGATGTAGTGGTTGATTGATTTATTAGTTGGTTGATTGATGTACTGGTTGGTTGATGTATTGATATATATTTTGATTTATGTATTGATTGGTTGGTGTATTGATATATGTGTTGGTTGATTGTATTGACTGGTTGATATATTGATTGATTGATTTCAGATCCATGTGAAGAGAGGGGAGCATCTGAAAGCAGCTCGAATGCTCATCAGAGTTTCCAACATCGTCAGCAAATTCCCCTCCATTGAGTAACACACGTACAGACAAAGACACAGACACACCCTGACGCACAATATGACGTGTTGTTAAAATAGATCTGATGTGTTTATCTCTCTGACTGTCTACCTGCAGTCTGAAATAGGTAAACACACTGTTCCAGCTACCTGCATAGACACACAAGGAAGGAATGGGGAGGGAGGGGTGGACAGAGTGGGAGGGAGGGGTGGAAGGAGTGGAAGGAGGGGTGGAAGGAGTAGGGAGGGAGGGGTGGTGGCAGGAGTAGGGAGGGAGGGGTGGAAGGAGAGGGAGGAGGGGTGGAAGGAGTAGGGAGGGAGGGGTGGTGGAAGGAGTAGGGAGGGAGGGGTGGAAGGAGTGGGAGAAGGGGTGGAAGGAGTGGGAGGGAGGGGTGGTGGAAGGAGTAGGGAGGGAGGGGTGGTGGAAGGAGTAGGGAGGGAGGGGTGGAAGGAGTGGGAGGAGGGGTGGAAGGAGTAGGAAGGGAGGGGTGGACAGAGTGGGAGGGAGGGGTGGAAGGAGTGGAAGGAGGGGTGGAAGGAGTAGGGAGGGAGGGGTGGTGGAAGGAGTAGGGAGGGAGGGGTGGAAGGAGTGGGAGGAGGGGTGGAAGGAGTAGGGAGGGAGGGGTGGTGGAAGGAGTAGCGAGGGAGGGGTGGAAGGAGTGGGAGGAGGGGTGGAAGGAGTAGGGAGGGAGGGGTGGTGGAAGGAGTGGGAGAAGGGGTGGAAGGAGTGGGAGGGAGGGGTGGTGGAAGGAGTAGGGAGGGAGGGGTGGTGGAAGGAGTAGGGAGGGAGGGGTGGAAGGAGTGGGAGGAGGGGTGGAAGGAGTAGAGAGGGAGGGGTAGACAGAGTGGGAGGGAGGGGTGGAAGGAGTGGAAGGAGGGGTGGAAGGAGTAGGGAGGGAGGGGTGGTGGAAGGAGTAGGGAGGGAGGGGTGGGAGGAGGGGTGGAAGGAGTAGGGAGGGAGGGGTGGTGGAAGGAGTAGGGAGGGAGGGGTGGAAGGAGTTGGAGGGGGGTGGAAGGAGTGGAAGGAGGGGTGGAAGGAGTAGGAGGGGGTGGAAGGAGTGGAAGGAGTGGAAGGAGGGGTGGAAGGGGTAGGGAGGGAGGGATGGTGGTGGAAGGAGTAAGGAGGAAGGGGTGGAAGGAGTGGGGAGGGAGGGAGGGGTGGAAGGAAGGAGTGGAGGGGGAGGGGTGGAAGGAGTGGAGGGAGGGGTGGAAGGAGTGGAGGGAGGGGTGGAAGGAGTGGAAGGAGGGGTGGAAGGAGTAGGGAGGGGTGGAAGGAGTGGGGAGGGAGGGGTGGTGGAAAGAGTAGGGAGGGAGGTGTGGAAGGAGTGGATGGAGGGGTGGAAGGAGTAGGAGGGAGGGGTGGAAGGAGTAGGAGGGAGGGGTGGAAGGAGTAGGGAGGGAGGAGTGGAGGGAGGGGTGGAAGGAGTGGAAGGAGGGGTGGAAGGAGTAGGGAGGGGTGGAAGGAGTGGGGAGGGAGGGGTGGTGGAAAGAGTAGGGAGGGAGGTGTGGAAGGAGTGGATGGAGGGGTGGAAGGAGTAGGAGGGAGGGGTGGTGGCAGGAGTAGGGAGGGAGGGGTGGAAGGAGAGGGAGGAGGGGTGGAAGGAGTAGGGAGGGAGGGGTGGTGGAAGGAGTAGGGAGGGAGGGGTGGAAGGAGTGGGAGAAGGGGTGGAAGGAGTGGGAGGGAGGGGTGGTGGAAGGAGTAGGGAGGGAGGGGTGGTGGAAGGAGTAGGGAGGGAGGGGTGGAAGGAGTGGGAGGAGGGGTGGAAGGAGTAGGAAGGGAGGGTGGACAGAGTGGGAGGGAGGGGTGGAAGGAGTGGAAGGAGGGGTGGAAGGAGTAGGGAGGGAGGGGTGGTGGAAGGAGTAGGGAGGGAGGGGTGGAAGGAGTGGGAGGAGGGGTGGAAGGAGTAGGGAGGGAGGGGTGGTGGAAGGAGTAGCGAGGGAGGGGTGGAAGGAGTGGGAGGAGGGGTGGAAGGAGTAGGGAGGGAGGGGTGGTGGAAGGAGTGGGAGAAGGGGTGGAAGGAGTGGGAGGGAGGGGTGGTGGAAGGAGTAGGGAGGGAGGGGTGGTGGAAGGAGTAGGGAGGGAGGGGTAGACAGAGTGGGAGGGAGGGGTGGAAGGAGTGGAAGGAGGGGTGGAAGGAGTAGGGAGGGAGGGGTGGTGGAAGGAGTAGGGAGGGGGGGTGGGAGGAGGGGTGGAAGGAGTAGGGAGGGAGGGGTGGTGGAAGGAGTAGGGAGGGAGGGGTGGAAGGAGTTGGAGGGGGGGGTGGAAGGAGTGGAAGGAGGGGTGGAAGGAGTAGGAGGGGGGTGGAAGGAGTGGAAGGAGTGGAAGGAGGGGTGGAAGGGGTAGGGAGGGAGGGATGGTGGTGGAAGGAGTAAGGAGGAAGGGGTGGAAGGAGTGGGGAGGGAGGGAGGGGTGGAAGGAAGGAGTGGAGGGGGAGGGGTGGAAGGAGTGGAGGGAGGGGTGGAAGGAGTGGAGGGAGGGGTGGAAGGAGTGGAAGGAGGGGTGGAAGGAGTAGGGAGGGGTGGAAGGAGTGGGGAGGGAGGGGTGGTGGAAAGAGTAGGGAGGGAGGTGTGGAAGGAGTGGATGGAGGGGTGGAAGGAGTAGGAGGGAGGGGTGGAAGGAGTAGGAGGGAGGGGTGGAAGGAGTAGGGAGGGAGGAGTGGAGGGAGGGGTGGAAGGAGTGGAAGGAGGGGTGGAAGGAGTAGGGAGGGGTGGAAGGAGTGGGGAGGGAGGGGTGGTGGAAAGAGTAGGGAGGGAGGTGTGGAAGGAGTGGATGGAGGGGTGGAAGGAGTAGGAGGGAGGGGTGGAAGGAGTAGGAGGGAGGGGTGGAAGGAGTAGGGAGGGAGGGGTGGAAGGAGTAGGGAGGGAGGGGTGGAAGGAGTAGGGAGGGAGGGGTGGAAGGAGTGGGAGGGAGGGGTGGAAGGAGTGGAGGGGGAGGGGTGGAAGGAGTGGAGGGAGGGGTGGAAGGAGTGGAGGGAGGGGTGGAAGGAGTGGAGAGGGAGGGGTGGTGTAAAGAGTAGGGAGGGAGGGGTGGAAGGAGTGGACGGAGGGGTGGAAGGAGTAGGGAGGGAGGGGTGGAAGGAGTGGAGGGAGGGGTGGAAGGAGTAGGGAGGGAGGGGTGGAAGGAGTAGGGAGGGAGGGGTGGAAGGAGTGGATGGGGAGGGGTGGAAGGTGTGGAGGGAGGGGTGGAAGGAGTGGAGGGAGGGGTGGAAGGAATGGAGAGGGAGGGGTGGTGGAAAGAGTAGGGAGGGAGTGGAGGGAGGGGTGGAAGGAGTGGAAGGAGGGGTGGAAGGAGTGGAGGGAGGGGTGGAAGGAGTGGAGGGAGGGTTGGAAGGAGTGGAAGGAGGGGTGGAAGGAGTAGGGAGGGAGGGGTGGTGGAAGGAGTAGGGAGGGAGCGGTGGAAGGAGTGGGAGGGAGGGGTGGAAGGAGTGGGAGGGAGGGGTGGAAGGAGTGGAAGGAGGGGTGGAAGGAGTGGAGGGAGGGGTGGAAGGAGTGGAGGGAGGGGTGGAAGGAGTGGAGGGAGGGGTGGAAGGAGTGGAAGGAGGGGTGGAAGGAGTAGGGAGGGAGGGGTGGTGGAAGGAGTGGGAGGGAGGGGTGGAAGGAGGGGTGGAAGGGAGGGGTGGAAGGAGTGGGAGGGAGGGGTGGAAGGAGTGGAAGGGAGGGGAGGGGTGGAAGGAGTGGGAGGGAGGGGTGGAAGGAGTGGGAGGGAGGGGTGGAAGGAGTAGGAGGGAGGGGTGGAAGGAGTGGGGAGGGAGGGGTGGAAGGAGTGGGAGGGAGGGGGGAAGGAGTGGGAGGGAGGGGTGTTGGAAGGAGTGGAAGGGAGGGAGGGGTGGAGTGGGAGGGAGGGGTGGAAGGAGTAGGAGGGAGGGGTGGTGGAAGGAGGGGGGTGGGAGGGGTGGAAGGAGTAGGAGGGAGGGGTGTTGGAAGGAGTGGGAGGGAGGGGTGGTGGAAGGAGGGGCTGGGAGGGTTGGTGGAAGGAGGTGGGAGGGGGGTGGAAGGAGTGGAAGGGAGGGAGGGGTGGAGTCCATGAGGTGGTGGGAGGAGACGATGGGAATGTTGGGAAACAGGATGTGAGCAGATCTGAGATGGTTTTGTGGAAAGTATGTGCCTCTGGGTTTCTGGGGAATAGGTACCTGTGTCACATGTTTAGGGTCAGTTGGTTTCTGACATGAGGATGAACAGGTCAGTTGGTTTCTTACTGTCACATGAGGATTCTAGAACAGGTCAGTTGGTTTCTTACTGTCACATGAGGATTCTAGAACAGGTCAGTTGGTTTCTTACTGTCACATGAGGATTCTAGAACAGGTCAGTTGGTTTCTTACTGTCACATGAGGATTCTAGAACAGGTCAGTTGGTTTCTTACCTTCACATGAGGACTATTTCTGTCTAATGAATACCTTTTGTGGGGATAAACTCATTCTGATTGGCTGGGCCTGGCTGCAAGTGGTCGGCCTATCCCCTCCCAGGCCCACCCATGTTAACGCTACTGCCCAATCATGTGACATCCATATATTAGGGCCTAATGAATATTTAAATTGAATGAATTCCTTCTACCAAGGTTGTTCAGTGTTTTTGATTGGCTCACAATGTTATGAATAACAATGAGGAGGATGATAATCTCACTGATTATGAGGGAAACATCATGGTTTTTAAAACATCAAAATAACAAACTCTCGTCTCCAGACTTATACTGAGTAACAGTTCATATAACAACTAGCGACTTCACCAAGAGATGAAAACCTTTTGGTATAATGGTTTTGGAATGGTTTTGGAATGGTTTTGGAATGGTTTTGGAATGGTTTTGGAATGGTTTTGGAATGACAGTCACAGGCACTAGGGTTTGAGTCCCACTCAGGGTATTCCTGTAATTAACTATATTGGTGTCAGAAATTGGATAACACCGCTGAAAGCATGTCCTGGCTGAGTTGTAGTCACAATAAACAGTGTTTGAGGAAAAAACTGTGTTAGAATACCCACACTAAAATACTATTTACTACATACTTAATGAGCAGTTACTATGTACTATTAGTTCATTAGTGTGGTTAGTATGAGTATTCGAACACAACTACAGTCAGGGATGGAAAGTGAGCTAGCCCACTAGCCCGAGGCTACTAACTTTCAGACCAGACAACTAGGCAACACTAGACCGAGGCTACTACCTTTCAGACCAGACAACTAGGCAACACTAGACCGAGGCTACTACCTTTCAGACCAGACTAGTAGACCCACTAGCCCGAGGCTACTAACTTTCAGACCAGACAACTAGGCAACACTAGACCGAGGCTACTACCTTTCAGACCAGACAACTAGGCAACACTAGACCGAGGCTACTACCTTTCAGACCAGACAACTAGGCAACACTAGACCGAGGCTACTACCTTTCAGACCAGACAACTAGGCAACACTAGACCGAGGCTACTACCTTTCAGACCAGACTAGTAGACCCTACTTTCAGACCAGACAACTAGGCCACTAGAGGCTACTAACTTTCAGACCAGACAACTAGGCAACACTAGACCGAGGCTACTACCTTTCAGACCAGACTAGTAGACCCACTAGACCGAGGCTACTAACTTTCAGACCAGACAACTAGGCAACACTAGACCGAGGCTACTACCTTTCAGACCAGACAACTAGGCAACACTAGACCGAGGCTACTACCTTTCAGACCAGACTAGTAGACCCACTAGCCCGAGGCTACTAACTTTCAGACCAGACAACTAGGCAACACTAGACCGAGGCTACTACCTTTCAGACCAGACTAGACAACTAGGCAACAGACCAGACAGACTAGGCAACACTAGACCGCTACTACCTTTCAGACCAGACAACTAGTAGACCCACTACCTTTCAGACCAGACTAGTAGACCCACTAGCCCGAGGCTACTAACTTTCAGACCAGACAACTAGGCAACACTAGACCGAGGCTACTACCTTTCAGACCAGACTAGTAGACCCACTAGCCCGAGGCTACGACCTTTCAGACCAGACTAGTAGACCCACTAGCCCGAGGCTACGACCTTTCAGACCAGACGAGTCTAGTATGTTTAGTATAGTATAGTGTGCCCATCTAACCAGTGTGCCCATCTAACCCATCTAACCAGCTGGTCTGATGATAGTACTCTATCGACCATTCCCTAAAGGTAAAGAAATATAGACCATTCACTAGAGGTATAGAACTATAGACCATTCACTAGAGGTAAAGAACTATAGACCATTCACTAGAGGTAAAGAACTATAGACCATTCACTAGAGGTAAAGAACTGTAGAACTATAGACCGTTCCCTAGAGGTAAAGAACTATAGAACTATAGACCGTTCCCTAAAGGTAAAGAAATGTAGACCATTCACTAGAGGTAAAGAACTATAGACCATTCACTAGAGGTAAAGAACTATAGACCATTCACTATAGGTATAGAACTATAGACCATTCACTAGAGAAAAGAACTATAGAACAATAGACCCATCACTAGAGGTATAGAACTATAGACCATTCACTAGAGATAAGAACTATAGAACTATAGACCATTCACTAGAGGTAAAGAACTATAGACCATTCACTAGAGGTATAGAACTATAGACCATTCACGAGAGGTATATAACTATAGACCATTCACTAGAGTTATAGAACTATAGACCATTCACTAGAGGTAAAGAACTATAGACCATTCACTAGAGGTATGTAAGGGAAGTCCCCCCTGTATTGGACAAAAATGAATGGCAAGTCATTGGCATCGGACAAACCATATACACATTGGCCAATACCACCCAATTCGGCGTTGATTCATGCAAAGTGTATTGCAAATGCCATATGGCAATTGCCAGTTGTAACACTTAAAAAATTCAACAGGGGGCGAATGCGCTCCACCGGGGTTTTTCATATTGGAAATGTAACCCAAGTCAATGTCCAAAAGTAAAATTTTGAAAAAATGAAATTTTTGTCAAAAACTTATCACCCCTTAAAAAAGTGCTTTCTGGACCGTTTTTCGAAATTCTTTCGATTTTTTTGTCAATTACACATGTGTAAGAACTGCATGAATATACTTTTGTCCAATTTTATTATCATAATTTTTTTTTTTTTTTACATGCGCATAAGGAATATGTTTTGTCCAATTCCAATATGATTTCATAGGAAGTCAAAAGTCAAAAGTCAAAAATGTCAAAATTTTGTAAAAAACTTCACACACCCATAAAAAAAGTGCTTTCTGGACCGTTTTTCGAAATTCTTTCGATTTTTTTGTCAATTACACATGTGTAAGAACTGTATGAATATACCTTTGTCCAATTTTATTATCATAATTTTTTTTTTTTTTTTTTTTTTATGCGCATAAGGAATATGTTTTGTCCAATTTCAATATGATTTCATAGGAAGTCAAAAGTCAAAAGTCAAAAATGTCAAAATTTTGTAAAAAACTTCACACACCCTTAAAAAAGTGCTTTCTGGACTGTTTTTCGAAATTCTTTCGATTTTTTTGTCAATTACACATGTGTAAGAACTGTATGAATATACTTTTGTCCAATTTTATTATCATATTTTTTTTTTTTTACATGCGCATAAGGAATATGTTTTGTCCAATTTCAATATGATTTCATAGGAAGTCAAAAGTCAAAAGTCAAAAATGTCAAAATTTTGTAACAAACTTCACACACCCTTAAAAAAGTGCTTTCTGGACCGTTTTTTGAAATTCTTTCGATTTTTTGTCAATTACACATGTGTAAGAACTGTATGAATATACTTTTGTCCAATTTTATTATCATAATTTTTTTTATTTTTACATGCGCATAAGGAATATGTTTTGTCCAATTTCAATATGATTTCATAGGAAGTCAAAAGTCAAAAGTCAAAAATGTCAAAATTTTGTAACAAACTTCACACACCCTTAAAAAAGTGCTTTCTGGACCGTTTTTTGAAATTCTTTCATTTTTTTGTCAATTACACATGTGTAAGAACTGTATGAATATACTTTTGTCCAATTTTATTATCATATTTTTTTATATATTTTTTTAAATTGTGCATAAGGAATTTTTTTGTGGGCCAAATGACATAAGAAATTTGACATGCTCAAAAATCCTGCAGAAATGCAAAATTGACTGGCCTGATGAACTCGGGATGGCCGGGCAGTGATAGTTGTTCCTTTCCATCACTCGTTGTGTTGACTTCATCATGTCCATTTTGTGATGTTTTTTCACTGTATATTCATATTGCAAGTGCACGTGCATTTGCAATATGGTTCAATGGACAATTACTATATGAAATTTGACATGCTCAAAAATCCTGCAGAAATGCAAAATTGACTGGCCAGATGAACTCAGGATGGCTGAGCAGTGATAGTTGTACATTTCCATCACTCGTTGTGTTGATTTCATCATGTCCGTTAGGTGATTGTTTTTCACTATAGAATCATATTGTAAGTGCACGTGCATTTGCAATATGTTTCAATGTCCATTTACCATATGAAATTTGACATGCTCAAAAATGCAAAATTGACTGGTCTGATGGACACAGGATGGCTGAGCAGTGATAGTTGTACATTTCCATCACTCGTTGTGTTGATTTCATCATGTCCGTTAGGTGATTGTTTTTCACTATAGAATCATATTGTAAGTGCACGTGCATTTGCAATATGTTTCAATGTGCATTTACCATATGAAATTTGACATGCTCAAAAATGCAAAATTGACTGGTCTGATGAACACAGGATGGCCGAGCAGTGATAGTTGTACATTTCCATCACTCGTTGTGTTGATTTCATCATGTCCATTAGGTGATGTTTTTTCACTATAGAATCATATTGTAAGTGCACGTGCATTTGCACCATATGAAATTTGACCTTGCTCAAAAATGCAAAATTGACTGGTCTGATGAACACAGGATGGCCGAGCAGTGATAGTTGTACATTTCCATCACTCGTTGTGTTGATTTCATCATGAACATTAGGTGATGTTTTTTCACTATAGAATCATATTGTAAGTGCACGTGCATTTGCAATATGTTTCAATGTGCATTTACCATATGAAATTTGACATGCTCAAAAATGCAAAATTGACTGGTCTGATGAACACAGGATGGCCGAGCAGTGATAGTTGTACCTTTCCATCACTCGTTGTGTTGATTTCATCATGTCCATTTGTTTATGTTTTCTCACTTTTGCAAAGTCACTGTGCATTTGCAATATGGTTCAATGGGCAGGTACCATCACAAATTTGTCATGCTATAAAAATCCTGCAGGAATGTGAAATTGACTGGCCTGATGAACACAGGATGGCCTGGCAGTGATAGTTGTTCCTTTCCATCACTCGTTGTGTTGATTTCATCATGTCCATTAGGTGATGTTTTTTCACTATAGAATCATATTGCAAATGCACGTGCATTGTTGTGCAACTGGTAACCCAAAAATAAAAATATGGTTGTAAATGCATTTACCGGGACGCCTATTGTCCATGCCCGCTATGGGAGTACCCTACTACGGCCCTCTATCTATGGAGTCCGTCCTGAGTGCTTTATGGACTGTTTAAAATATTCTGATGGATACGCATGTTGTGCAACTGGTGATTGAAAATAGGCACCTGGTAACCCCCCCAAAAATATGCTTGTAAATGCATTTACCGGTCATTCTGATATTAATGCTCGCTATGGGAACACAGGATGGCCGGGCAGTGATAGTTGTACATTTCCATCACTCGTTGTGTTGATTTCATCATGTCCATTAGGTGATTGTTTTTCACTATAGAATCATATTGTAAGTGCACGTGCATTTGCAATATGTTTCAATGTGCATTTACCATATGAAATTTGACATGCTCAAAAATGCAAAATTGACTGGTCTGATGAACACAGGATGGCCGAGCAGTGATAGTTGTACATTTCCATCACTCGTTGTGTTGATTTCATCATCTCCATTAGGTGATGTTTTTCACTATAGAATCATATTGTAAGTGCACGTGCATTTGCAATATGTTTCAATGTGCATTTACCATATGAAATTTGACATGCTCAAAAATGCAAAATTGACTGGTCTGATGAACACAGGATGGCCGAGCAGTGATAGTTGTACATTTCCATCACTGATAGTTGTACATTTCCATCACTCGTTGTGTTGATTTCATCATGAACATTAGGTGATGTTTTTTCACTATAGAATCATATTGTAAGTGCACGTGCATTTGCAATATGTTTCAATGTGCATTTACCATATGAAATTTGACATGCTCAAAAATGCAAAATTGACTGGTCTGATGAACACAGGATGGCCGAGCAGTGATAGTTGTACATTTCCATCACTCGTTGTGTTGATTTCATCATGAACATTAGGTGATGTTTTTTCACTATAGAATCATATTGTAAGTGCACGTGCATTTGCAATATGTTTCAATGTGCATTTACCATATGAAATTTGACATGCTCAAAAATGCCAAATTGACTGGTCTGATGGACACAGGATGGCTGAGTAGTGATAGTTGTACATTTCCATCACTCGTTGTGTTGATTTCATCATGTCCATTTGTTTATGTTTTCTCACTTTTGCAAAGTCACTGTGCATTTGCAATATGGTTCAATGGGCAGGTACCATCACGAATTTGTCATGCTATAAAAATCCTGCAGGAATGTGAAATTGACTGGCCCGATGAACTCGGGATGGCTGGGCAGTGATTCTGGTTCATCTCAATGGCTCGTTAGGGTTGATTTCAGAATGTCACTTTTGGTGATGGTACCTTACCGTTTAAACATATTGCTAATGTACAAAAGTCAACTAGCAAGTCAGTGTCCACCAGTCAATTAGATGTCATTCTGACACCAAACTGATACAAATTGACACTAAACCCACTTTTTCCAACCTGTTTAGTAGCCAACTATCACACACTTCAGAGCTGGCCCAAAATTCACAACGCCTTTGGTTCAAACCATAAAAAAAACATAAAACATGTAGTTACGTTCTAGCTGCGGGTCCATTTCTTATGTTACGTGTAGGCCTAGCTGAGGCGACCCCGAATCCTAAGTTTCGGCTCGATCGGTCATTTGGTGTCCGAGCAAAACCCTAATTGGTGCTGAAAATCCACTTTTTTCCATGACTTGCTACGGGGTCCTTGAATGAGCTATCGGACAGAAACGTTGGGGTCTGTCTATATGGGCCGAGACGGTCGCAATGCACCTAGTCTTGTGTCTCTGAGACATTTCTAAATGTCGCCATTTTCGGAATGGTCAAAATGAATTGAAGTCATTGCAAATGTACGAAGCTGTTTCTCGGTCCGAGAACCGTCTAGAGCCACGTAACTCCCCACGCACTATCGACCTGAGGTCTAGAACAGGATTCTAAAGTTTCGGAACTCTAGGTCTGACGGTTCTTTTTTAGCTCGAACAAAGCTAACTATTGGAGGCACTGTCTGTCTCTACAAACCCCAATACGTCCCTCCTTCCAAGTTGTGTGTCTGTGATTTAGTTTTCCTTTGAAATTTTATGGAAAAAATGACTGATTTACAGTTCATGGGGGTTGCCTAATCACACATATGAAGTTTTGGACAGATCTGACTTTTTTAACCCCTCGAAACAGCCCCTGAGACACCAATTAAGGCACTTCCGGTTGGCACAGGAAGCTATAAGTCAACACATATCCTCACTGGGCTATGCTTTTACAGAATCCTGAGTTTTAAGTCCTTACGTTAAGATTTGACTGATTTACACAGGGTTGAATGCACTATGTCTATCAAACTGCAGGCAGGTAATGGAAAAACACTTTTAGGGTGATTTTAACCACTTCCGGTTGGTCCAGGAAGCTTAGAATCAACACAGGTAGACCTCATACTGGCCTGATGGACTGTTATCAAAGACAGGTTCATACGGCATTCATAACCCATATAGACTTCAGGTTGAATTTAGGGGTGCAGGCAATGTATTCCTATGGGGAGAGAAGTCAATGCAAACTGTTTGAAGTAAACACCTTCTTTTAACTATTAAGGGTTAATGCCACACGGTCAACGTTAGGCTTGCACGGATCAGGAGGACCTTCGGAACGTACCTGAGGTCGAATTGTGCTTCTCACCCTAACGGTTCTCTCACTGTCACCCAAAAGCAAATGACGTTGTGGGGCAGGCTTCATTTTGGGCCTACTTTTCTAATGGTCGCTGGGCTCAGACCGAGCGAGCTACGGTCAAGCGGGATATCTCGTTGAACTCGGCACAGCCTAGAGATTATGTTTATGCCATTGCCTGCTCTCTGTGTATTTGAGAACCGCACTTTTCACTCCATCCTTGCTGTGTGTGCGTGTGAGAGCTTTTCTTTGACATCTGTTGGGAGAAATGACTGATTTACAGTTCATGATGGTTACCTGGTCACACATATGAAGTTTTGGAAAGATGTGACCTTTTTAACCCTTCAAAACAGCCACTGTGACACCATTAAAGGCACTTCCGGTTGGCACAGGAAGCTATAAATAAACACATGTCTTGATTGACATGCCTTACAGAATCCTGAGTTTTAAGTCTTTACGTTAAGAACTGAGTTATTTACGGAGGGTTTAGTGATCTATTTCAGAAAATCATAGAAAATCACAGAAATCTGAATGCAGTCATTTTCACACCCTGCAACTGGATATGTAACCGTTGAAAAAAAAACACCTATTGGTGAACATCACCACTGTCGGTTGCTCCAGGATTTCTCTTAAATGACGATAGATAAATGGCTGGTTCTTTTTTCATATTGACACCGGAGGCTCCTTGACTTTGACGTGAAGTGGAAAAATAATTTCTCTATTTTCATTTTGGACCTTTAATCCCAGATAAATGGCCATAACTCAAAAACTGTTGAGGCCTAGACGCCATCTTGTTCACTGCCCATTATGCCGCCCCTACGCTCACCGAGTTTTTTGTGCTTCTAAATATTTTAAGTTTTCGAGATAAGGCCCCGTCGTGAATCGTGATGTTTTGTCCAATAGCAATATGATTGCTGTTATGCCCTCTTGTGGGAATTTCAAATGGACATCGGAAAAATGACCTAAATCTTATTATTTTTGTAAAACGGAAACCAATGTCCGACAAAGTTCATTTGATGACTTCCTGGTAGGTCACCAAACCCTGCCGCTCGGCCCGATGCTGTCCGCAAATTTTACAAACGATTTCGGACGTCTAGTAAGGGACCGTACATTTGCAATATGGACTTTCTCACTAACCATACAGGTACTGCCGAAATCTTCCCTTAAGGTATGTAACTATAGACCATTCACTCGAGGTAAAGAACTATAGACCATTCACTCGAGATAAGAACTATGGAACTATAGACCATTCACTAGAGGTTTAGAACTATAGACCATTCACTAGAGGTATAGAACTATAGACCATTCACAAGAGGTAAAGAACTATAGACCATTCACTAGAGGTATAGTACTATAGACCATTCACTCGAGGTAAAGAAGTATAGAACTATGGACCGTTCATTAGAAGTAAAGAACTATAGACCATTCACTAGAAGTGAAGAACGATAGACCATTCACTCGAGGTAAATAACTATAGACCATTCACGAGAGGTAAATAACTATATATCTTTCACATGAGGGTAGAACTACAGACCATTCACTTGAGGTAAAGAACTATATACCATTCACATGAGGGTAGAACGACAGACCATTCACTAGAGGTAAAGAACTATAGAACATTCACTAGAGGTAAAGAACTATAGTCCATTCACTAGAGGTATAGAACTATAGACCTTTCACTAGAGGTATAGAACTATAGACCAATCACTATAGGTATAGAACTATAGACCATTCACTAGAGAAAAGAACTATAGACCATTCACTATAAGTAAAGAACTATAGACCATTCTCTATAGGGATAGAACTATAGAACTATAGACCATTCACTAGAGGTAAAGAACTATAGATCATTCACTAGAGGTAGAGAATGAAAGACCATTCACTAGAGGTATAGAACTATAGACCATTCACTAGAGGTAAAGAACTGTAGTACATTCACGAGAGGTAAGAACTATAGAAAGATAGACCCTTCACCAGAGGTAAAGAACTAGAAGACCATTCACTATAGGTAAAGAACTATAGACCATTCACTAGAGGTAAAGAACTATAGATCAATCACTAGAGGTATAGAACTGTAGACCATTCACTAGAGGTAAAGAACTATAGACCATTCACTTGAGGTAGAGAACGAAAGACCATTCACTAGAGGTAAGAACTATAGAACGATAGACCATTCACTAGAGGTAAAGAACTATAGACCATTCACAAGAGGTAAAGAACTATAGAACTATAGATCATTCACTAGAGATAAGAACTATAGAACTATAGACCATTCACTAGAGGTATAGAATTATAGACCATTCACTAGAGTTAAGAACTATAGAACGATAGACCCTTCACCAGAGGTAAAGAACTATATACCATTCACATGAGGGTAGAACTACAGACCATTCCCTCGAGGTAAAGAACTATAGACCATTCTCTAGAACACCCTAACTAGAGGTATAGAACTATAGACCATTCACTCGAGGTAAAGAACTATAGACCATTCACTAGAGGTATAGAACTATAGACCATTCACAAGAGGTAAAGAACTATAGAACTATGGACCGTTCACAGAAGTAAAGTACTATAGACCGTTCACTAGAAGTAAAGTACTATAGACCATTCACTAGAAGTAAAGAACGATAGACCATTCACTTGAGGTAAAGAACTATAGACCATTCACTAGAGGTAAATAACTATAGACCATTCACTAGAGGTAAATAACTATAGACCATTCACTAGAGGTAAAGAACTATAGAACATTCACTAGAGGTATAGGACTATAGACCATTCACTAGAGGTAAAGAACTATAGACCATTCACTAGAGGTTTAGAACTATATACCATTCACTAGAGGTATAGGACTATAGACCATTCACTAGAGGTATAGAACTATATACCATTCACTAGAGGTAAATAACTATAGACCATTCACTAGAGGTAAAGAACTATAGACCATTTACTAGAGGTATAGAACTATAGACCATTCACTAGAGGTAAAGAACTATAGACCATTCACTAGAGGTATAGAACTATAGACCATTCACTAGAGGTATAGAACTATAGACCATTCACTAGAGGTATAGAACTATAGACCATTCACTAGAGGTAAAGAACTATAGACCATTCACGAGAGGTATAGAACAATAGACCATTCACTAGAGGTAAATAACTATAGACCATTCACTAGAGGTAAAGAACTATAGACCATTCACGAGAGGTAAATAACTATATACCATTCACATGAGGGTAGAACTACAGACCAGTCACAAGAGGTAAAGGACTATAGACCATTCAATAGAGGTACAGTACTATAGACCATTCACAAGAGGTATAGTACTATAGACCATTCACTAGAGGTATAGAACTATATACCATTCACTAGAGGTAAAGAACTATAGACCATTCACTAGAGGTAAAGAAGTATAGACCATTCACTAGAGGTAGAGAACTGTAGACCATTCACTGGAGGTATAGAACTATAGACCATTCACTAGAGGTATAGAACTATAGACCATTCACTCGAGATAAGAACTATAGAACTATAGACCCTTCACTAGAGGTTTAGAACTATAGACCATTCACTAGAGGTATAGAGCTATAGACCATTCACAAGAGGTAAAGAACTATAGACCATTCACTAGAGGTATAGTACTATAGACCATTCACTCGAGGTAAAGAAGTATAGAACTATGGACCGTTCACTAGAAGTAAAGAACTATAGACCATTCACTAGAGATAAGAACTATAGAACTATAGACACTTCACGAGAGGTATAGAACTATAGACCATTCACTTGAGGTACAGACCTATAGACCAATCACTAGAGGTAAAGAACTATAGACCATTCACTAGAGGTAAAGAACTATAGACCTTTCACTAGAGGTAGAGAATGAAAGACCATTCACTAGAGGTATAGAACTATAGACCATTCACTAGAGGTATAGAACTATAGACCATTCCCTCGAGGTAAAGAACTATAGACCATTCTCTAGAGTTATAGAACTGTAGACCATTCACTGGAGGTATAGAACTATAGAACATTCACTAGAGGTATAGAACTATAGACCATTCACTAGAGGTATAGAACTATAGACCATTCACTCGAGATAAGAACTATAGAACTATAGACCATTCACAAGACGTAAAGAACTATAGACCATTCACTAGAGGTATAAACTATAGACCATTCACTAGAGGTAAAGAAGTATAGAACTATGGACCGTTCACTAGAAGTAAAGTACTATAGACCATTCACTAGAAGTAAAGAACGATAGACCATTCACTTGAGGTAAAGAACTATAGACCATTCACTAGAGGTATAGAACTATAGACCATTCACTAGAGGTAAAGAACTATAGACCAATCACGAGAGGTAAAGAACAATAGACCATTCACTAGAGGTAAAGAACAATAGACCATTCACTAGAGGTAAATAACTATAGACCATTCACGAGAGGTAAATAACAATAGACCATTCACTAGAGATAAATAACTATAGACCATTCACTAGAGGTATAGGACTATAGACCATTCACTAGAGGTAAAGAACTATAGACCATTCACTAGAGGTATAGAACTATATACCATTCACTAGAGGTAAATAACTATAGACCATTCACTAGAGGTAAAGAACTATAGACCATTCACTAGAGGTAAAGAACTATAGACCATTTACTAGAGGTATAGAACTATAGACCATTCACTAGAGGTAAAGAACTATAGACCATTCACTAGAGGTATAGAACTATAGACCATTCACTAGAGGTATAGAACTATAGACCATTCACTAGAGGTAAAGAACTATAGACCATTCACTAGAGGTAAAGAACTATAGACCATTCACTAGAGGTATAGAACTATAGACCATTCACTAGAGGTATAGAACTATAGACCATTCACTAGAGGTAAAGAACTATAGACCATTCACTAGAGGTATAGAACTATAGACCATTCACGAGAGGTAAAGAACTATAGACCATTCACTAGAGGTATAGAACTATAGACCATTCACTAGAGGTAAAGAACTATAGACCATTCACATGAGGGTAGAACTACAGACCAGTCACAAGAGGTAAAGAACTATAGACCATTCAATAGAGGTACAGTACTATAGACCATTCACAAGAGGTATAGAACTATAAACCATTCACTAGAGGTAAAGAACTATAGACCATTCACTAGAGGTAGAGAATGAAAGACCATTCACTAGAGGTATAGAACTATAGACCATTCACTAGAGGTAAAGAACTATAGAAAGATCCTTCACCAGAGGTAAAGAACTAGAAGACCATTCACTATAGGTAAAGAACTATAGACCATTCACTAGAGGTAAATAACTATATACCATTCACATGAGGTAGAACTACAGACCATTCACTAGAGGTAAATAACTATATACCATTCACATGAGGTAGAACTACAGACCATTCACTAGAGGTAAATAACTATATACCATTCACATGAGGTAGAACTACAGACCATTCACTCGAGGTAAAGAACTATAGACCATTCTCTAGAGGTATAGAACTATAGACCATTCACAAGAGGTAAAGAACTATAGACCATTCACTTGAGGTAGAGAACGAAAGACCATTCACTAGAGGTATAGAACTATAGACCATTCACTAGAGGTATAGAACTATAGACCATTCACTAGAGGTAAAGAACTATAGACCATTCACTAGAGGTAAGAACTATAGAACGATAGACCCTTCACCAGAGGTAAAGAACTATAGACCATTCACTAGAGGTATAGAACTATAGACCATTCACTAGGGTAGAACTATAGACCATTCACTAGAGGTAAGAACTATAGAACTATAGACCCTTCACTAGAGGTACAGAACTATAGACCATTCACTAGAGGTAAGAACTATAGACCATTCACTAGAGGTAGAGAACTATAGACCATTCACTAGAGGTAAAGAACTATAGACCATTCTCTAGAGTTATAGAACTGTAGACCATTCACTAGAGGTATAGAACTATAGACCATTCACTAGAGGTATAGAACTATAGACCATTCACTAGAGGTATAGAACTATAGACCATTCACTAGAGGTAAAGAACTATAGAAAGATAGACCCTTCACCAGAGGTAAAGAACTATAGACCATTCACTATAGGTAAAGAACTATAGACCATTCACTAGAGGTAAATAACTATAGACCATTCACTAGAGGTAGAACTACAGACCATTCACTAGAGGTAAAAACTATATACCATTCACTGAGGTAGAACTACAGACCATTCACTCGAGGTAAAGAACTATAGACCATTCTCTATAGGGATAGAACTATAGAACTATAGACCATTCACTAGAGGTAAAGAACTATAGATCATTCACTAGAGGTAGAGAATGAAAGACCATTCACTAGAGGTATAGAACTATAGACCATTCACTAGAGGTAAAGAACTGTAGTACATTCACTAGGTAAGAACTATAGAAAGATAGACCCTTCACCAGAGGTAAAGAACTAGAAGACCATTCACTATAGGTAAAGAACTATAGACCATTCACTAGAGGTAAAGAACTATAGATCAATCACTAGAGGTATAGAACTGTAGACCATTCACTAGAGGTAAGAACTATAGAACTATAGACCATTCACTAGAGGTATAGAACTATAGACCATTCACTAGAGGTAAGAACTATAGAACGATAGACCATTCACTAGAGGTAAAGAACTATAGACCATTCACAAGAGGTAAAGAACTATAGAACTATAGATCATTCACTAGAGATAAGAACTATAGAACTATAGACCATTCACTAGAGGTATAGAATTATAGACCATTCACTAGAGTTAAGAACTATAGAACGATAGACCCTTCACCAGAGGTAAAGAACTATATACCATTCACATGAGGGTAGAACTACAGACCATTCCCTCGAGGTAAAGAACTATAGACCATTCTCTAGAGGTATAGAACTATAGACCATTCACTCGAGGTAAAGAACTATAGACCATTCACTAGAGGTATAGAACTATAGACCATTCACAAGAGGTAAAGAACTATAGAACTATGGACCGTTCACTAGAAGTAAAGTACTATAGACCATTCACTAGAAGTAAAGTACTATAGACCATTCACTAGAAGTAAAGAACGATAGACCATTCACTAGAGGTAAAGAACTATAGACCATTCACTAGAGGTAAATAACTATAGACCATTCACTAGAGGTAAATAACTATAGACCATTCACTAGAGGTAAAGAACTATAGAACATTCACTAGAGGTATAGGACTATAGACCATTCACTAGAGGTAAAGAACTATAGACCATTCACTAGAGGTTTAGAACTATAGACCATTCACTAGAGGTATAGGACTATAGACCATTCACTAGAGGTATAGAACTATATACCATTCACTAGAGGTAAATAACTATAGACCATTCACTAGAGGTAAAGAACTATAGACCATTTACTAGAGGTATAGAACTATAGACCATTCACTAGAGGTAAAGAACTATAGACCATTCACTAGAGGTATAGAACTATAGACCATTCACTAGAGGTATAGAACTATAGACCATTCACTAGAGGTATAGAACTATAGACCATTCACTAGAGGTAAAGAACTATAGACCATTCACGAGAGGTAAAGAACTATAGACCATTCACGAGAGGTAAAGAACTATAGACCATTCACTAGAGGTAAAGAACTATAGACCATTCACTAGAGGTAAATAACTATAGACCATTCACATGAGGGTAGAACTACAGACCAGTCACAAGAGGTAAAACTATAGACCATTCACTAGAGGTAAAGAACTATAGACCATTCACTAGAGGTATAGAACTATAGACCATTCACTAGAGGTATAGAACTATATACCATTCACTAGAGGTAAAGAACTATAGACCATTCACTAGAGGTAAAGAAGTATAGACCATTCACTAGAGGTAGAGAACTGTAGACCATTCACTGGAGGTATAGAACTATAGACCATTCACTAGAGGTATAGAACTATAGACCATTCACTCGAGATAAGAACTATAGAACTATAGACCCTTCACTAGAGGTTTAGAACTATAGACCATTCACTAGAGGTATAGAGCTATAGACCATTCACAAGAGGTAAAGAACTATAGACCATTCACTAGAGGTATAGTACTATAGACCATTCACTAGAGGTAAAGAAGTATAGAACTATGGACCATTCACTAGAGTAAAGAACTATAGACCATTCACTAGAGATAAGAACTATAGAACTATAGACACTTCACTAGAGAGGTATAGAACTATAGACCATTCACTTGAGGTACAGACCTATAGACCAATCACTAGAGGTAAAGAACTATAGACCATTCACTAGAGGTAAAGAACTATAGACCTTTCACTAGAGGTAGAGAATGAAAGACCATTCACTAGAGGTATAGAACTATAGACCATTCACTAGAGGTATAGAACTATAGACCATTCCCTCGAGGTAAAGAACTATAGACCATTCTCTAGAGTTATAGAACTGTAGACCATTCACTGGAGGTATAGAACTATAGAACATTCACTAGAGGTATAGAACTATAGACCATTCACTAGAGGTATAGAACTATAGACCATTCACTAGAGATAAGAACTATAGAACTATAGACCATTCACAAGACGTAAAGAACTATAGACCATTCACTAGAGGTATAAACTATAGACCATTCACTAGAGGTAAAGAAGTATAGAACTATGGACCATTCACTAGAAGTAAAGTACTATAGACCATTCACTAGAAGTAAAGAACGATAGACCATTCACTTGAGGTAAAGAACTATAGACCATTCACTAGAGGTATAGAACTATAGACCATTCACTAGAGGTAAAGAACTATAGACCAATCACGAGAGGTAAAGAACAATAGACCATTCACTAGAGGTAAAGAACAATAGACCATTCACTAGAGGTAAATAACTATAGACCATTCACGAGAGGTAAATAACAATAGACCATTCACTAGAGATAAATAACTATAGACCATTCACTAGAGGTATAGGACTATAGACCATTCACTAGAGGTAAAGAACTATAGACCATTCACTAGAGGTATAGAACTATATACCATTCACTAGAGGTAAATAACTATAGACCATTCACTAGAGGTAAAGAACTATAGACCATTCACTAGAGGTAAAGAACTATAGACCATTTACTAGAGGTATAGAACTATAGACCATTCACTAGAGGTAAAGAACTATAGACCATTCACTAGAGGTATAGAACTATAGACCATTCACTAGAGGTATAGAACTATAGACCATTCACTAGAGGTAAAGAACTATAGACCATTCACGAGAGGTAAAGAACTATAGACCATTCACTAGAGGTATAGAACTATAGACCATTCACTAGAGGTATAGAACTATAGACCATTCACTAGAGGTAAAGAACTATAGACCATTCACGAGAGGTATAGAACAATAGACCATTCACTAGAGGTAAATAACTATAGACCATTCACTAGAGGTATAGAACTATAGACCATTCACTAGAGGTAAAGAACTATAGACCATTCACATGAGGGTAGAACTACAGACCAGTCACAAGAGGTAAAGAACTATAGACCATTCAATAGAGGTACAGTACTATAGACCATTCACAAGAGGTATAGTACTATAAACCATTCACTAGAGGTAAAGAACTATAGACCATTCACTAGAGGTAGAGAATGAAAGACCATTCACTAGAGGTATAGAACTATAGACCATTCACTAGAGGTAAAGAACTATAGAAAGATCCTTCACCAGAGGTAAAGAACTAGAAGACCATTCACTATAGGTAAAGAACTATAGAACATTCACTAGAGGTATAGGACTATAGACCATTCACATGAGGGTAAAGAACTATAGACCATTCACTAGAGGTAAATAACTATATACCATTCACATGAGGGTAGAACTACAGACCATTCACTAGAGGTAAATAACTATATACCATTCACATGAGGGTAGAACTACAGACCATTCACTCGAGGTAAAGAACTATAGACCATTCTCTAGAGGTATAGAACTATAGACCATTCACAAGAGGTAAAGAACTATAGACCATTCACTTGAGGTAGAGAACGAAAGACCATTCACTAGAGGTATAGAACTATAGACCATTCACTAGAGGTAAAGAACTATAGACCATTCACTAGAGGTAAGAACTATAGAACGATAGACCCTTCACCAGAGGTAAAGAACTATAGACCATTCACTAGAGGTATAGAACTATAGACCATTCACATGAGGTAGAACTACAGACCATTCACGAGAGGTGAAGAACTATAGACCCTTTCTAGAGGTATAGAACTATAGACCATTCACAAGAGGTAAAGAACTATAGACCCTTCACTAGAGGTACAGAACTATAGACCATTCACTAGAGGTAAAGAACTATAGACCATTCACTAGAGGTAGAGAACTATAGACCATTCACTAGAGGTATAGAACTATAGACCATTCTCTAGAGTTATAGAACTGTAGACCATTCACTAGAGGTATAGAACTATAGACCATTCACTAGAGGTATAGAACTATAGACCATTCACTAGGGTATAGAACTATAGACCATTCACTAGAGGTAAAGAACTATCACTAGAAAGATAGACCCTTCACCAGAGGTAAAGAACTAGAAGACCATTCACTAGAGTAAAGAACTATAGACCATTCACTAGAGGTAAATAACTATAGACCATTCACATGAGGTAAAGAACTACAGACCATTCACTAGAGGTAAATAACTATAGACCATTCACTGAGGGTAGAACTACAGACCATTCACTCGAGGTAAAGAACTATAGACCATTCACTATAGGGTAGAACTATAGAACTATAGACCATTCACTAGAGGTAAAGAACTATAGATCATTCACTAGAGGTAAGAATGAAAGACCATTCACTAGAGGTATAGAACTATAGACCATTCACTAGAGGTAAAGAACTGTAGTACATTCACTAGAGGTAAGAACTATAGAAAGATAGACCATTCACCAGAGGTAAAGAACTATAGACCATTCACTATAGGTAAAGAACTATAGACCATTCACTAGAGGTAAAGAACTATAGATCATTCACTAGAGGTATAGAACTATAGACCATTCACTAGAGGTAAAGAACTATAGATCAATCACTAGAGGTATAGAACTGTAGACCATTCACTAGAGGTAAGAACTATAGAACGATAGACCATTCACTAGAGGTAAAGAACTATAGACCATTCACAAGAGGTAAAGAACTATAGAACTATAGATCATTCACTAGAGATAAGAACTATAGAACTATAGACCATTCACTAGAGGTATAGAATTATAGACCATTCACTAGAGTTAAGAACTATAGAACGATAGACCCTTCACCAGAGGTAAAGAACTATATACCATTCACATGAGGGTAGAACTACAGACCATTCACTCGAGGTAAAGAACTATAGACCATTCTCTAGAGGTATAGAACTATAGACCATTCACTCGAGGTAAAGAACTATAGACCATTCACTAGAGGTATAGAACTATAGACCATTCACAAGAGGTAAAGAACTATAGATGGACCATTCACTAGAAGTAAAGTACTATAGACCATTCACTAGAAGTAAAGTACTATAGACCATTCACTAGAAGTAAAGAACTATAGACCATTCACTAGAGGTAAAGAACTATAGACCATTCACTAGAGGTAAATAACTATAGACCATTCACTAGAGGTAAATAACTATAGACCATTCACTAGAGGTAAAGAACTATAGAACATTCACTAGAGGTATAGAACTATAGACCATTCACTAGAGGTAAAGAACTATAGACCATTCACTAGAGGTAAAGAACTATATACCATTCACTAGAGGTAGAGGACTATAGACCATTCACTAGAGGTAAATAACTATAGACCATTCACTAGAGGTAAAACTATAGACCATTCACTAGAAATAACTATAGACCATTCACTAGAGGTAAAGAACTATAGACCATTTACTAGAGGTATAGAACTATAGACCATTCACTAGAGGTAAAGAACTATAGACCATTCACTAGAGGTATAGAACTATAGACCATTCACTAGAGGTAAAGAACTAGAACTATAGACCATTCACTAGAGGTATAGAACTATAGACCATTCACTAGAGGTAAAGAACTATAGACCATTCACTAGAGGTATAGAACAATAGACCATTCACTAGAGGTAAAGAACTATAGACCATTCACTAGAGGTAAAGAACTATAGACCATTCACTAGAGGTAAATAACTATAGACCATTCACATGAGGGTAGAACTACAGACCATTCACTAGAGGTAAAGGACTATAGACCATTCAATAGAGGTACAGTACTATAGACCATTCACAAGAGGTATAGAACTATAGACCATTCACTAGAGGTAAAGAACTATATAGACCATTCACTAGAGGTAAGAACTATAGACCATTCACTAGAGGTAAAGAACTATAGACCATTCACTAGAGGTAGAGAACTGTAGACCATTCACTGAGGTATAGAACTATAGACCATTCACTAGAGGTATAGAACTATAGACCATTCACTCGAGATAAGAACTATAGAACTATAGACCATTCACTAGAGGTTTAGAACTATAGACCATTCACTAGAGGTATAGAGCTATAGACCATTCACAAGAGGTAAAGAACTATAGACCATTCACTAGAGGTATAGAACTATAGACCATTCACTAGGTAAAGAACTATAGAACTATGGACCATTCACTAGAAGTAAAGAACTATAGACCATTCACTAGAGATAAGAACTATAGAACTATAGACACTTCACAAGAGGTATAGAACTATAGACCATTCACTTGAGGTACAGACCTATAGACCAATCACTAGAGGTAAAGAACTATAGACCATTCACTAGAGGTAAAGAACTATAGACCTTTCACTAGAGGTAGAGAATGAAAGACCATTCACTAGAGGTATAGAACTATAGACCATTCACTAGAGGTATAGAACTATAGACCATTCACTAGAGTAAAGAACTATAGACCATTCTCTAGAGTTATAGAACTGTAGACCATTCACTGGAGGTATAGAACTATAGACCATTCACTAGAGGTATAGAACTATAGACCATTCACTAGAGGTATAGAACTATAGACCATTCACTAGAGATAAGAACTATAGAACTATAGACCATTCACAAGACGTAAAGAACTATAGACCATTCACTAGAGGTATAAACTATAGACCATTCACTAGAGGTAAAGAAGTATAGAACTATGACCATTCACTAGAAGTAAGACTATAGACCATTCACTAGAGGTAAAGAACGATAGACCATTCACTTGAGGTAAAGAACTATAGACCATTCACTAGAGGTATAGAACTATAGACCATTCACTAGAGGTAAAGAACTATAGACCAATCACTAGAGGTAAAGAACAATAGACCATTCACTAGAGGTAAAGAACAATAGACCATTCACTAGAGGTAAATAACTATAGACCATTCACTAGAGGTAAATAACAATAGACCATTCACTAGAGATAAATAACTATAGACCATTCACTAGAGGTATAGGACTATAGACCATTCACTAGAGGTAAAGAACTATAGACCATTCACTAGAGGTATAGAACTATAGACCATTCACTAGAGGTAAATAACTATAGACCATTCACTAGAGGTAAAGAACTATAGACCATTCACGAGAGGTAAAGAACTATAGACCATTTACTAGAGGTATAGAACTATAGACCATTCACTAGAGGTAAAGAACTATAGACCATTCACTAGAGGTAAGAACTATAGACCATTCACTAGAGGTATAGAACTATAGACCATTCACTAGAGGTAAAGAACTATAGACCATTCACTAGAGGTAAAGAACTATAGACCATTCACTAGAGGTATAGAACTATAGACCATTCACTAGAGGTATAGAACTATAGACCATTCACTAGAGGTAAAGAACTATAGACCATTCACGAGAGGTATAGAACAATAGACCATTCACTAGAGGTAAATAACTATAGACCATTCACTAGAGGTAAAGAACTATAGACCATTCACTAGAGGTAAATAACTATATACCATTCACATGAGGTAGAACTACAGACCAGTCACAAGAGGTAAAGGACTATAGACCATTCAATAGAGGTACAGTACTATAGACCATTCACAAGAGGTATAGTACTATAAACCATTCACTAGAGGTAAAGAACTATAGACCATTCACTAGAGGTAGAGAATGAAAGACCATTCACTAGAGGTATAGAACTATAGACCATTCACTAGAGGTAAAGAACTATAGAAAGATCCTTCACCAGAGGTAAAGAACTAGAAGACCATTCACTATAGGTAAAGAACTATAGACCATTCACTAGAGGTAAATAACTATATACCATTCACATGAGGGTAGAACTACAGACCATTCACTAGAGGTAAATAACTATATACCATTCACATGAGGGTAGAACTACAGACCATTCACTAGAGGTAAATAACTATATACCATTCACATGAGGGTAGAACTACAGACCATTCACTCGAGGTAAAGAACTATAGACCATTCTCTAGAGGTATAGAACTATAGACCATTCACAAGAGGTAAAGAACTATAGACCATTCACTAGAGGTATAGAACTATAGACCATTCACTAGAGGTATAGAACTATAGACCATTCACTAGAGGTAAAGAACTATAGACCATTCACTAGAGGTAAGAACTATAGAACGATAGACCCTTCACCAGAGGTAAAGAACTATAGACCATTCTCTAGAGGTATAGAACTATAGACCATTCACATGAGGGTAGAACTACAGACCATTCACGAGAGGTGAAGAACTATAGACCCTTTCTAGAGGTATAGAACTATAGACCATTCACAAGAGGTAAAGAACTATAGAACTATAGACCCTTCACGAGAGGTACAGACCTATAGACCATTCACTAGAGGTAAAGAACTATAGACCATTCACTAGAGGTAGAGAACGAAAGACCATTCACTAGAGGTATAGAACTATAGACCATTCTCTAGAGTTATAGAACTGTAGACCATTCACTAGAGGTATAGAACTATAGACCATTCACTAGAGGTATAGAACTATAGACCATTCACTAGGGGTATAGAACTATAGACCATTCACTAGAGGTAAAGAACTATAGAAAGATAGACCCTTCACCAGAGGTAAAGAACTAGAAGACCATTCACTATAGGTAAAGAACTATAGACCATTCACTAGAGGTAAATAACTATATACCATTCACATGAGGGTAGAACTACAGACCATTCACTAGAGGTAAATAACTATATACCATTCACATGAGGGTAGAACTACAGACCATTCACTCGAGGTAAAGAACTATAGACCATTCTCTATAGGGATAGAACTATAGAACTATAGACCATTCACTAGAGGTAAAGAACTATAGATCATTCACTAGAGGTAGAGAATGAAAGACCATTCACTAGAGGTATAGAACTATAGACCATTCACTAGAGGTAAAGAACTGTAGTACATTCACGAGAGGTAAGAACTATAGAAAGATAGACCCTTCACCAGAGGTAAAGAACTAGAAGACCATTCACTATAGGTAAAGAACTATAGACCATTCACTAGAGGTAAAGAACTATAGATCAATCACTAGAGGTATAGAACTGTAGACCATTCACTAGAGGTAAAGAACTATAGACCATTCACTTGAGGTAGAGAACGAAAGACCATTCACTAGAGGTAAGAACTATAGAACGATAGACCATTCACTAGAGGTAAAGAACTATAGACCATTCACAAGAGGTAAAGAACTATAGAACTATAGATCATTCACTAGAGATAAGAACTATAGAACTATAGACCATTCACTAGAGGTATAGAATTATAGACCATTCACTAGAGTTAAGAACTATAGAACGATAGACCCTTCACCAGAGGTAAAGAACTATATACCATTCACATGAGGGTAGAACTACAGACCATTCCCTCGAGGTAAAGAACTATAGACCATTCTCTAGAGGTATAGAACTATAGACCATTCACTCGAGGTAAAGAACTATAGACCATTCACTAGAGGTATAGAACTATAGACCATTCACAAGAGGTAAAGAACTATAGAACTATGGACCGTTCACTAGAAGTAAAGTACTATAGACCGTTCACTAGAAGTAAAGTACTATAGACCATTCACTAGAAGTAAAGAACGATAGACCATTCACTTGAGGTAAAGAACTATAGACCATTCACTAGAGGTAAATAACTATAGACCATTCACTAGAGGTAAATAACTATAGACCATTCACTAGAGGTAAAGAACTATAGAACATTCACTAGAGGTATAGGACTATAGACCATTCACTAGAGGTAAAGAACTATAGACCATTCACTAGAGGTTTAGAACTATATACCATTCACTAGAGGTATAGGACTATAGACCATTCACTAGAGGTATAGAACTATATACCATTCACTAGAGGTAAATAACTATAGACCATTCACTAGAGGTAAAGAACTATAGACCATTCACGAGAGGTAAAGAACTATAGACCATTTACTAGAGGTATAGAACTATAGACCATTCACTAGAGGTAAAGAACTATAGACCATTCACTAGAGGTATAGAACTATAGACCATTCACTAGAGGTATAGAACTATAGACCATTCACTAGAGGTATAGAACTATAGACCATTCACTAGAGGTAAAGAACTATAGACCATTCACGAGAGGTATAGAACAATAGACCATTCACTAGAGGTAAATAACTATAGACCATTCACTAGAGGTAAAGAACTATAGACCATTCACGAGAGGTAAATAACTATATACCATTCACATGAGGGTAGAACTACAGACCAGTCACAAGAGGTAAAGGACTATAGACCATTCAATAGAGGTACAGTACTATAGACCATTCACAAGAGGTATAGTACTATAGACCATTCACTAGAGGTATAGAACTATATACCATTCACTAGAGGTAAAGAACTATAGACCATTCACTAGAGGTAAAGAAGTATAGACCATTCACTAGAGGTAGAGAACTGTAGACCATTCACTGGAGGTATAGAACTATAGACCATTCACTAGAGGTATAGAACTATAGACCATTCACTCGAGATAAGAACTATAGAACTATAGACCCTTCACTAGAGGTTTAGAACTATAGACCATTCACTAGAGGTATAGAGCTATAGACCATTCACAAGAGGTAAAGAACTATAGACCATTCACTAGAGGTATAGTACTATAGACCATTCACTCGAGGTAAAGAAGTATAGAACTATGGACCGTTCACTAGAAGTAAAGAACTATAGACCATTCACTAGAGATAAGAACTATAGAACTATAGACACTTCAAGAGAGGTATAGAACTATAGACCATTCACTTGAGGTACAGACCTATAGACCAATCACTAGAGGTAAAGAACTATAGACCATTCACTAGAGGTAAAGAACTATAGACCTTTCACTAGAGGTAGAGAATGAAAGACCATTCACTAGAGGTATAGAACTATAGACCATTCACTAGAGGTATAGAACTATAGACCATTCCCTCGAGGTAAAGAACTATAGACCATTCTCTAGAGTTATAGAACTGTAGACCATTCACTGGAGGTATAGAACTATAGAACATTCACTAGAGGTATAGAACTATAGACCATTCACTAGAGGTATAGAACTATAGACCATTCACTCGAGATAAGAACTATAGAACTATAGACCATTCACAAGACGTAAAGAACTATAGACCATTCACTAGAGGTATAAACTATAGACCATTCACTAGAGGTAAAGAAGTATAGAACTATGGACCGTTCACTAGAAGTAAAGTACTATAGACCATTCACTAGAAGTAAAGAACGATAGACCATTCACTTGAGGTAAAGAACTATAGACCATTCACTAGAGGTATAGAACTATAGACCATTCACTAGAGGTAAAGAACTATAGACCAATCACGAGAGGTAAAGAACAATAGACCATTCACTAGAGGTAAAGAACAATAGACCATTCACTAGAGGTAAATAACTATAGACCATTCACGAGAGGTAAATAACAATAGACCATTCACTAGAGATAAATAACTATAGACCATTCACTAGAGGTATAGGACTATAGACCATTCACTAGAGGTAAAGAACTATAGACCATTCACTAGAGGTATAGAACTATATACCATTCACTAGAGGTAAATAACTATAGACCATTCACTAGAGGTAAAGAACTATAGACCATTCACGAGAGGTAAAGAACTATAGACCATTTACTAGAGGTATAGAACTATAGACCATTCACTAGAGGTAAAGAACTATAGACCATTCACTAGAGGTATAGAACTATAGACCATTCACTAGAGGTATAGAACTATAGACCATTCACTAGAGGTAAAGAACTATAGACCATTCACGAGAGGTAAAGAACTATAGACCATTCACTAGAGGTATAGAACTATAGACCATTCACTAGAGGTATAGAACTATAGACCATTCACTAGAGGTAAAGAACTATAGACCATTCACGAGAGGTATAGAACAATAGACCATTCACTAGAGGTAAATAACTATAGACCATTCACTAGAGGTAAAGAACTATAGACCATTCACGAGAGGTAAATAACTATATACCATTCACATGAGGGTAGAACTACAGACCAGTCACAAGAGGTAAAGGACTATAGACCATTCAATAGAGGTACAGTACTATAGACCATTCACAAGAGGTATAGTACTATAAACCATTCACTAGAGGTAAAGAACTATAGACCATTCACTAGAGGTAGAGAATGAAAGACCATTCACTAGAGGTATAGAACTATAGACCATTCACTAGAGGTAAAGAACTATAGAAAGATCCTTCACCAGAGGTAAAGAACTAGAAGACCATTCACTATAGGTAAAGAACTATAGACCATTCACTAGAGGTAAATAACTATATACCATTCACATGAGGGTAGAACTACAGACCATTCACTAGAGGTAAATAACTATATACCATTCACATGAGGGTAGAACTACAGACCATTCACTAGAGGTAAATAACTATATACCATTCACATGAGGGTAGAACTACAGACCATTCACTCGAGGTAAAGAACTATAGACCATTCTCTAGAGGTATAGAACTATAGACCATTCACAAGAGGTAAAGAACTATAGACCATTCACTTGAGGTAGAGAACGAAAGACCATTCACTAGAGGTATAGAACTATAGACCATTCACTAGAGGTAAAGAACTATAGACCATTCACTAGAGGTAAGAACTATAGAACGATAGACCCTTCACCAGAGGTAAAGAACTATAGACCATTCTCTAGAGGTATAGAACTATAGACCATTCACATGAGGGTAGAACTACAGACCATTCACGAGAGGTGAAGAACTATAGACCCTTTCTAGAGGTATAGAACTATAGACCATTCACAAGAGGTAAAGAACTATAGAACTATAGACCCTTCACGAGAGGTACAGACCTATAGACCATTCACTAGAGGTAAAGAACTATAGACCATTCACTAGAGGTAGAGAACGAAAGACCATTCACTAGAGGTATAGAACTATAGACCATTCTCTAGAGTTATAGAACTGTAGACCATTCACTAGAGGTATAGAACTATAGACCATTCACTAGAGGTATAGAACTATAGACCATTCACTAGGGTATAGAACTATAGACCATTCACTAGAGGTAGAGAATGAAAGACCATTCACTAGACCATAGAACTTTCACTAGAGGTAAAGAACTATAGAAAGATAGACCCTTCACCAGAGGTAAAGAACTAGAAGACCATTCACTATAGGTAAAGAACTATAGACCATTCACTAGAGGTAAATAACTATATACCATTCACATGAGGGTAGAACTACAGACCATTCACTAGAGGTAAATAACTATATACCATTCACATGAGGGTAGAACTACAGACCATTCACTCGAGGTAAAGAACTATAGACCATTCTCTAGAGGTATAGAACTATAGACCATTCACATGAGGTAAAGAACTATAGACCATTCACTTGAGGTAGAGAACGAAAGACCATTCACTAGAGGTATAGAACTATAGACCATTCACTAGAGGTAAAGAACTATAGACCATTCACTAGAGGTAAGAACTATAGAACGATAGACCCTTCACCAGAGGTAAAGAACTATAGACCATTCTCTAGAGGTATAGAACTATAGACCATTCACATGAGGGTAGAACTACAGACCATTCACGAGAGGTGAAGAACTATAGACCCTTTCTAGAGGTATAGAACTATAGACCATTCACGAGAGGTAAATAACTATATACCATTCACATGAGGGTAGAACTACAGACCAGTCACAAGAGGTAAAGGACTATAGACCATTCAATAGAGGTACAGTACTATAGACCATTCACAAGAGGTATAGTACTATAAACCATTCACTAGAGGTAAAGAACTATAGACCATTCACTAGAGGTAGAGAATGAAAGACCATTCACTAGAGGTATAGAACTATAGACCATTCACTAGAGGTAAAGAACTATAGAAAGATCCTTCACCAGAGGTAAAGAACTAGAAGACCATTCACTATAGGTAAAGAACTATAGACCATTCACTAGAGGTAAATAACTATATACCATTCACATGAGGGTAGAACTACAGACCATTCACTAGAGGTAAATAACTATATACCATTCACATGAGGGTAGAACTACAGACCATTCACTAGAGGTAAATAACTATATACCATTCACATGAGGGTAGAACCCATTCACTCGAGGTAAAGAACTATAGACCATTCTCTAGAGGTATAGAACTATAGACCATTCACAAGAGGTAAAGAACTATAGACCATTCACTTGAGGTAGAGAACGAAAGACCATTCACTAGAGGTATAGAACTATAGACCATTCACTAGAGGTAAAGAACTATAGACCATTCACTAGAGGTAAGAACTATAGAACGATAGACCCTTCACCAGAGGTAAAGAACTATAGACCATTCTCTAGAGGTATAGAACTATAGACCATTCACATGAGGGTAGAACTACAGACCATTCACGAGAGGTGAAGAACTATAGACCCTTTCTAGAGGTATAGAACTATAGACCATTCACAAGAGGTAAAGAACTATAGAACTATAGACCCTTCACGAGAGGTACAGACCTATAGACCATTCACTAGAGGTAAAGAACTATAGACCATTCACTAGAGGTAGAGAACGAAAGACCATTCACTTATAGAACTATAGACCATTCTCTAGAGTTATAGAACTGTAGACCATTCACTAGAGGTATAGAACTATAGACCATTCACTAGAGGTATAGAACTATAGACCATTCACTAGGGGTATAGAACTATAGACCATTCACTAGAGGTAAAGAACTATAGAAAGATAGACCCTTCACCAGAGGTAAAGAACTATAGACCATTCACTAGAGGTAAAGAACTATAGACCATTCACTAGAGGTAAATAACTATATACCATTCACATGAGGGTAGAACTACAGACCATTCACTAGAGGTAAATAACTATATACCATTCACATGAGGGTAGAACTACAGACCATTCACTCGAGGTAAAGAACTATAGACCATTCTCTATAGGGATAGAACTATAGAACTATAGACCATTCACTAGAGGTAAAGAACTATAGATCATTCACTAGAGGTAGAGAATGAAAGACCATTCACTAGAGGTATAGAACTATAGACCATTCACTAGAGGTAAAGAACTGTAATTCACGAGAGGTAAGAACTATAGAAAGATAGACCCTTCACCAGAGGTAAAGAACTAGAAGACCATTCACTATAGGTAAAGAACTATAGACCATTCACTAGAGGTAAAGAACTATAGATCAATCACTAGAGGTATAGAACTGTAGACCATTCACTAGAGGTAAAGAACTATAGACCATTCACTTGAGGTAGAGAACGAAAGACCATTCACTAGAGGTAAGAACTATAGAACGGACCATTCACTAGAGGTAAAGAACTATAGACCATTCACAAGAGGTAAAGAACTATAGAACTATAGATCATTCACTAGAGATAAAACTATAGAACTATAGACCATTCACTAGAGGTATAGAATTATAGACCATTCACTAGAGTTAAGAACTATAGAACGATAGACCCTTCACCAGAGGTAAAGAACTATATACCATTCACATGAGGGTAGAACTACAGACCATTCCCTCGAGGTAAAGAACTATAGACCATTCTCTAGAGGTATAGAACTATAGACCATTCACTAGAGGTAAAGAACTATAGACCATTCACTAGAGGTATAGAACTATAGACCATTCACAAGAGGTAAAGAACTATAGAACTATGGACCGTTCACTAGAAGTAAAGTACTATAGACCGTTCACTAGAAGTAAAGTACTATAGACCATTCACTAGAAGTAAAGAACGATAGACCATTCACTTGAGGTAAAGAACTATAGACCATTCACTAGAGGTAAATAACTATAGACCATTCACTAGAGGTAAATAACTATAGACCATTCACTAGAGGTAAAGAACTATAGAACATTCACTAGAGGTATAGGACTATAGACCATTCACTAGAGGTAAAGAACTATAGACCATTCACTAGAGGTTTAGAACTATATACCATTCACTAGAGGTATAGGACTATAGACCATTCACTAGAGGTATAGAACTATATACCATTCACTAGAGGTAAATAACTATAGACCATTCACTAGAGGTAAAGAACTATAGACCATTCACGAGAGGTAAAGAACTATAGACCATTTACTAGAGGTATAGAACTATAGACCATTCACTAGAGGTAAAGAACTATAGACCATTCACTAGAGGTATAGAACTATAGACCATTCACTAGAGGTATAGAACTATAGACCATTCACTAGAGGTATAGAACTATAGACCATTCACTAGAGGTAAAGAACTATAGACCATTCACGAGAGGTATAGAACAATAGACCATTCACTAGAGGTAAATAACTATAGACCATTCACTAGAGGTAAAGAACTATAGACCATTCACGAGAGGTAAATAACTATATACCATTCACATGAGGGTAGAACTACAGACCAGTCACAAGAGGTAAAGGACTATAGACCATTCAATAGAGGTACAGTACTATAGACCATTCACAAGAGGTATAGTACTATAGACCATTCACTAGAGGTATAGAACTATATACCATTCACTAGAGGTAAAGAACTATAGACCATTCACTAGAGGTAAAGAAGTATAGACCATTCACTAGAGGTAGAGAACTGTAGACCATTCACTGGAGGTATAGAACTATAGACCATTCACTAGAGGTATAGAACTATAGACCATTCACTCGAGATAAGAACTATAGAACTATAGACCCTTCACTAGAGGTTTAGAACTATAGACCATTCACTAGAGGTATAGAGCTATAGACCATTCACAAGAGGTAAAGAACTATAGACCATTCACTAGAGGTATAGTACTATAGACCATTCACTCGAGGTAAAGAAGTATAGAACTATGGACCGTTCACTAGAAGTAAAGAACTATAGACCATTCACTAGAGATAAGAACTATAGAACTATAGACACTTCAAGAGAGGTATAGAACTATAGACCATTCACTTGAGGTACAGACCTATAGACCAATCACTAGAGGTAAAGAACTATAGACCATTCACTAGAGGTAAAGAACTATAGACCTTTCACTAGAGGTAGAGAATGAAAGACCATTCACTAGAGGTATAGAACTATAGACCATTCACTAGAGGTATAGAACTATAGACCATTCCCTCGAGGTAAAGAACTATAGACCATTCTCTAGAGTTATAGAACTGTAGACCATTCACTGGAGGTATAGAACTATAGAACATTCACTAGAGGTATAGAACTATAGACCATTCACTAGAGGTATAGAACTATAGACCATTCACTCGAGATAAGAACTATAGAACTATAGACCATTCACAAGACGTAAAGAACTATAGACCATTCACTAGAGGTATAAACTATAGACCATTCACTAGAGGTAAAGAAGTATAGAACTATGGACCGTTCACTAGAAGTAAAGTACTATAGACCATTCACTAGAAGTAAAGAACGATAGACCATTCACTTGAGGTAAAGAACTATAGACCATTCACTAGAGGTATAGAACTATAGACCATTCACTAGAGGTAAAGAACTATAGACCAATCACGAGAGGTAAAGAACAATAGACCATTCACTAGAGGTAAAGAACAATAGACCATTCACTAGAGGTAAATAACTATAGACCATTCACGAGAGGTAAATAACAATAGACCATTCACTAGAGATAAATAACTATAGACCATTCACTAGAGGTATAGGACTATAGACCATTCACTAGAGGTAAAGAACTATAGACCATTCACTAGAGGTTTAGAACTATATACCATTCACTAGAGGTAAATAACTATAGACCATTCACTAGAGGTAAAGAACTATAGACCATTCACGAGAGGTAAAGAACTATAGACCATTCACTAGAGGTATAGAACTATAGACCATTCACTAGAGGTAAAGAACTATAGACCATTCACTAGAGGTATAGAACTATAGACCATTCACTAGAGGTATAGAACTATAGACCATTCACTAGAGGTAAAGAACTATAGACCATTCACTAGAGGTAAAGAACTATAGACCATTCACTAGAGGTATAGAACTATAGACCATTCACTAGAGGTATAGAACTATAGACCATTCACTAGAGGTAAAGAACTATAGACCATTCACGAGAGGTATAGAACAATAGACCATTCACGAGAGGTAAAGAACTATAGACCATTCACTAGAGGTATAGAACTATAGACCATTCACTAGAGGTAAAGAACTATAGACCATTCACATGAGGGTAGAACTACAGACCAGTCACAAGAGGTAAAGAACTATAGACCATTCAATAGAGGTACAGTACTATAGACCATTCACAAGAGGTATAGTACTATAAACCATTCACTAGAGGTAAAGAACTATAGACCATTCACTAGAGGTAGAGAATGAAAGACCATTCACTAGAGGTATAGAACTATAGACCATTCACTAGAGGTAAAGAACTATAGAAAGATCCTTCACCAGAGGTAAAGAACTAGAAGACCATTCACTATAGGTAAAGAACTATAGACCATTCACTAGAGGTAAATAACTATATACCATTCACATGAGGGTAGAACTACAGACCATTCACTAGAGGTAAATAACTATATACCATTCACATGAGGGTAGAACTACAGACCATTCACTAGAGGTAAATAACTATATACCATTCACATGAGGGTAGAACTACAGACCATTCACTCGAGGTAAAGAACTATAGACCATTCTCTAGAGGTATAGAACTATAGACCATTCACAAGAGGTAAAGAACTATAGACCATTCACTTGAGGTAGAGAACGAAAGACCATTCACTAGAGGTATAGAACTATAGACCATTCACTAGAGGTAAAGAACTATAGACCATTCACATGAGGGTAGAACTACAGACCATTCACGAGAGGTGAAGAACTATAGACCCTTTCTAGAGGTATAGAACTATAGACCATTCACAAGAGGTAAAGAACTATAGAACTATAGACCATTCACATGAGGTAGAGACCTATAGACCATTCACTAGAGGTAAAGAACTATAGACCATTCACTAGAGGTATAGAACTATAGACCATTCACTAGAGGTATAGAACTATAGAATTCTCTAGAGTTATAGAACTGTAGACCATTCACTAGAGGTATAGAACTATAGACCATTCACTAGAGGTATAGAACTATAGACCATTCACTAGGGGTATAGAACTATAGACCATTCACTAGAGGTAGAGAATAAAGACCATTCACTAGAGGTATAGAACTATAGACCATTCACTAGAGGTAAAGAACTATAGAAAGATAGACCCTTCACCAGAGGTAAAGAACTAGAAGACCATTCACTATAGGTAAAGAACTATAGACCATTCACTAGAGGTAAATAACTATATACCATTCACATGAGGGTAGAACTACAGACCATTCACTAGAGGTAAATAACTATATACCATTCACATGAGGGTAGAACTACAGACCATTCACTAGAGGTAAAGAACTATAGACCATTCTCTAGAGGTATAGAACTATAGACCATTCACATGAGGTAAAGAACTATAGACCATTCACTTGAGGTAGAGAACGAAAGACCATTCACTAGAGGTATAGAACTATAGACCATTCACTAGAGGTAAAGAACTATAGACCATTCACTAGAGGTAAGAACTATAGACCATTCACTAGATAGACCCTTCATTCCAGAGGTAAGAACTATAGACCATTCAAGAGGTAAGAACTATAGACCATTCACATGAGGTAGAACTACAGACCATTCACTAGAAGAACTATAGTAAAGAACTATAGACCATTCACAGAGGTAAAGAACTATAGAACTATAGACCATTCACTAGAGGTAAGAACTATAGACCATTCACTAGAGGTAAAGAACTATAGACCATTCACTAGAGGTAGAGAACGAAAGACCATTCACTAGAGGTATAGAACTATAGACCATTCTCTAGAGTTATAGAACTGTAGACCATTCACTAGAGGTATAGAACTATAGACCATTCACTAGAGGTATAGAACTATAGACCATTCACTAGGGTTATAGAACTATAAACCATTCACTAGAGGTAAAGAAGTATAGACCATTCACTAGAGGTAAAGAAGTATAGACCATTCACTAGAGGTAGAGAACTGTAGACCATTCACTAGAGGTAAAGAACTATAGACCATTCACTTGAGGTAGAGAACGAAAGACCATTCACTAGAGGTAAGAACTATAGAACGATAGACCATTCACTAGAGGTAAAGAACTATAGACCATTCACAAGAGGTAAAGAACTATAGAACTATAGACCATTCACTAGAGGTATAGAATTATAGACCATTCACTAGAGTTAAGAACTATAGAACGATAGACCCTTCACCAGAGGTAAAGAACTATATACCATTCACATGAGGGTAGAACTACAGACCATTCCCTCGAGGTAAAGAACTATAGACCATTCTCTAGAGGTATAGAACTATAGACCATTCACTCGAGGTAAAGAACTATAGACCATTCACTAGAGGTATAGAACTATAGACCATTCACAAGAGGTAAAGAACTATAGAACTATGGACCATTCACTAGAGTAAAGTACTATAGACCGTTCACTAGAAGTAAAGTACTATAGACCATTCACTAGAAGTAAAGAACGATAGACCATTCACTTGAGGTAAAGAACTATAGACCATTCACTAGAGGTAAATAACTATAGACCATTCACTAGAGGTAAATAACTATAGACCATTCACTAGAGGTAAAGAACTATAGAACATTCACTAGAGGTATAGGACTATAGACCATTCACTAGAGGTAAAGAACTATAGACCATTCACTAGAGGTTTAGAACTATATACCATTCACTAGAGGTATAGGACTATAGACCATTCACTAGAGGTAAAGAACTATAGACCATTCACTAGAGGTAAATAACTATAGACCATTCACTAGAGGTATAGGACTATAGACCATTCACTAGAGGTAAAGAACTATAGACCATTCACTAGAGGTATAGAACTATATACCATTCACTAGAGGTAAATAACTATAGACCATTCACTAGAGGTAAAGAACTATAGACCATTCACTAGAGGTAAATAACTATAGACCATTCACTAGAGGTATAGGAACTATAGACCATTCACTAGAGGTAAAGAACTATAGACCATTCACTAGAGGTATAGAACTATATACCATTCACTAGAGGTAAATAACTATAGACCATTCACGAGAGGTAAATAACAATAGACCATTCACTAGAGGTAAATAACTATAGACCATTCACTAGAGGTATAGGACTATAGACCATTCACTAGAGGTAAAGAACTATAGACCATTCACTAGAGGTATAGAACTATATACCATTCACTAGAGGTAAATAACTATAGACCATTCACTAGAGGTAAAGAACTATAGACCATTCACGAGAGGTAAAGAACTATAGACCATTTACTAGAGGTATAGAACTATAGACCATTCACTAGAGGTAAAGAACTATAGACCATTCACTAGAGGTATAGAACTATAGACCATTCACTAGAGGTATAGAACTATAGACCATTCACTAGAGGTAAAGAACTATAGACCATTCACGAGAGGTAAGAACTATAGACCATTCACTAGAGGTATAGAACTATAGACCATTCACTAGAGGTATAGAACTATAGACCATTCACTAGAGGTAAAGAACTATAGACCATTCACGAGAGGTATAGAACAATAGACCATTCACTAGAGGTAAATAACTATAGACCATTCACTAGAGGTAAAGAACTATAGACCATTCACGAGAGGTAAATAACTATATACCATTCACATGAGGGTAGAACTACAGACCAGTCACAAGAGGTAAAGGACTATAGACCATTCAATAGAGGTACAGTACTATAGACCATTCACAAGAGGTATAGTACTATAGACCATTCACTAGAGGTATAGAACTATATACCATTCACTAGAGGTAAAGAACTATAGACCATTCACTAGAGGTAAAGAAGTATAGACCATTCACTAGAGGTAGAGAACTGTAGACCATTCACTGGAGGTATAGAACTATAGACCATTCACTAGAGGTATAGAACTATAGACCATTCACTCGAGATAAGAACTATAGAACTATAGACCCTTCACTAGAGGTTTAGAACTATAGACCATTCACTAGAGGTATAGAGCTATAGACCATTCACAAGAGGTAAAGAACTATAGACCATTCACTAGAGGTATAGTACTATAGACCATTCACTCGAGGTAAAGAAGTATAGAACTATGGACCGTTCACTAGAAGTAAAGAACTATAGACCATTCACTAGAGATAAGAACTATAGAACTATAGACACTTCACGAGAGGTATAGAACTATAGACCATTCACTTGAGGTACAGACCTATAGACCAATCACTAGAGGTAAAGAACTATAGACCATTCACTAGAGGTAAAGAACTATAGACCTTTCACTAGAGGTAGAGAATGAAAGACCATTCACTAGAGGTATAGAACTATAGACCATTCACTAGAGGTATAGAACTATAGACCATTCCCTCGAGGTAAAGAACTATAGACCATTCTCTAGAGTTATAGAACTGTAGACCATTCACTGGAGGTATAGAACTATAGAACATTCACTAGAGGTATAGAACTATAGACCATTCACTAGAGGTATAGAACTATAGACCATTCACTCGAGATAAGAACTATAGAACTATAGACCATTCACAAGACGTAAAGAACTATAGACCATTCACTAGAGGTATAAACTATAGACCATTCACTAGAGGTAAAGAAGTATAGAACTATGGACCGTTCACTAGAAGTAAAGTACTATAGACCATTCACTAGAAGTAAAGAACGATAGACCATTCACTTGAGGTAAAGAACTATAGACCATTCACTAGAGGTATAGAACTATAGACCATTCACTAGAGGTAAAGAACTATAGACCAATCACTAGAGGTAAAGAACAATAGACCATTCACTAGAGGTAAAGAACAATAGACCATTCACTAGAGGTAAATAACTATAGACCATTCACTAGAGGTAAATAACAATAGACCATTCACTAGAGATAAATAACTATAGACCATTCACTAGAGGTATAGGACTATAGACCATTCACTAGAGGTAAAGAACTATAGACCATTCACTAGAGGTATAGAACTATATACCATTCACTAGAGGTAAATAACTATAGACCATTCACTAGAGGTAAAGAACTATAGACCATTCACGAGAGGTAAAGAACTATAAACCATTCACTAGAGGTAAAGAACTATAGACCATTCACTAGAGGTAGAGAATGAAAGACCATTCACTAGAGGTATAGAACTATAGACCATTCACTAGAGGTAAAGAACTATAGAAAGATCCTTCACCAGAGGTAAAGAACTAGAAGACCATTCACTATAGGTAAAGAACTATAGACCATTCACTAGAGGTAAATAACTATATACCATTCACATGAGGGTAGAACTACAGACCATTCACTAGAGGTAAATAACTATATACCATTCACATGAGGGTAGAACTACAGACCATTCACTAGAGGTAAATAACTATATACCATTCACATGAGGGTAGAACTACAGACCATTCACTCGAGGTAAAGAACTATAGACCATTCTCTAGAGGTATAGAACTATAGACCATTCACAAGAGGTAAAGAACTATAGACCATTCACTTGAGGTAGAGAACGAAAGACCATTCACTAGAGGTATAGAACTATAGACCATTCACTAGAGGTAAAGAACTATAGACCATTCACTAGAGGTAAGAACTATAGAACGATAGACCCTTCACCAGAGGTAAAGAACTATAGACCATTCTCTAGAGGTATAGAACTATAGACCATTCACATGAGGGTAGAACTACAGACCATTCACGAGAGGTGAAGAACTATAGACCCTTTCTAGAGGTATAGAACTATAGACCATTCACAAGAGGTAAAGAACTATAGAACTATAGACCCTTCACGAGAGGTACAGACCTATAGACCATTCACTAGAGGTAAAGAACTATAGACCATTCACTAGAGGTAGAGAACGAAAGACCATTCACTAGAGGTATAGAACTATAGACCATTCTCTAGAGTTATAGAACTGTAGACCATTCACTAGAGGTATAGAACTATAGACCATTCACTAGAGGTATAGAACTATAGACCATTCACTAGGGGTATAGAACTATAGACCATTCACTAGAGGTAGAGAATGAAAGACCATTCACTAGAGGTATAGAACTATAGACCATTCACTAGAGGTAAAGAACTATAGAAAGATAGACCCTTCACCAGAGGTAAAGAACTAGAAGACCATTCACTATAGGTAAAGAACTATAGACCATTCACTAGAGGTAAATAACTATATACCATTCACATGAGGGTAGAACTACAGACCATTCACTAGAGGTAAATAACTATATACCATTCACATGAGGGTAGAACTACAGACCATTCACTCGAGGTAAAGAACTATAGACCATTCTCTAGAGGTATAGAACTATAGACCATTCACATGAGGTAAAGAACTATAGACCATTCACTTGAGGTAGAGAACGAAAGACCATTCACTAGAGGTATAGAACTATAGACCATTCACTAGAGGTAAAGAACTATAGACCATTCACTAGAGGTAAGAACTATAGAACGATAGACCCTTCACCAGAGGTAAAGAACTATAGACCATTCTCTAGAGGTATAGAACTATAGACCATTCACATGAGGGTAGAACTACAGACCATTCACGAGAGGTGAAGAACTATAGACCCTTTCTAGAGGTATAGAACTATAGACCATTCACAAGAGGTAAAGAACTATAGAACTATAGACCCTTCACGAGAGGTACAGACCTATAGACCATTCACTAGAGGTAAAGAACTATAGACCATTCACTAGAGGTAGAGAACGAAAGACCATTCACTAGAGGTATAGAACTATAGACCATTCTCTAGAGTTATAGAACTGTAGACCATTCACTAGAGGTATAGAACTATAGACCATTCACTAGAGGTATAGAACTATAGACCATTCACTAGGGTTATAGAACTATAAACCATTCACTAGAGGTAAAGAAGTATAGACCATTCACTAGAGGTAGAGAACTGTAGACCATTCACTGGAGGTATAGAACTATAGACCATTCACTAGAGGTATAGAACTATAGACCATTCACTAGAGGTATAGAACTATAGACCATTCACTAGGGGTATAGAACTATAAACCATTCACTAGAGGTAAAGAAGTATAGACCATTCACTAGAGGTATAGAACTATAGACCATTCACTGGAGGTATAGAACTATAGACCATTCACTAGAGATAAGAACTATAGAACTATAGACCATTCACTTGAGGTACAGACCTATAGACCAATCACTAGAGGTAAAGAACTATAGACCATTCACTAGAGGTAAAGAACTATAGACCATTCACTAGAGGTAGAGAACTATAGACCATTCACTAGAGGTATAAACTATAGACCATTCACTAGAGGTAAAGAAGTATAGCACTATGGACCGTTCACTAGAAGTAAAGTACTATAGACCATTCACTAGAAGTAAAGAACGATAGACCATTCACTAGAGGTATAGATATATAGACCATTCACTAGAGGTATAGATCTATAGACCATTCACGAGAAGGAAAGAACTACAGACCATTCACTAGAGGTATAGAATGATATAACTATAGACCCTTCACTTGAGGTAAAGAACTATAGACCATTCACTAGAGGTAAATAACTATAGACCATTCACGAGAGGTAAATAACAATAGACCATTCACTAGAGGTAAATAACTATAGACCATTCACTAGAGGTATAGGACTATAGACCATTCACTAGAGGTAAAGAACTATAGACCATTCACTAGAGGTATAGAACTATAGACCATTCACTAGAGGTATAGAACTATAGACCATTCACTAGAGGTATAGAACTATAGACCATTCACTAGAGGTATAGAACTATAGACCATTCACTAGAGGTAAAGAACTATAGACCATTCACTAGAGGTAAATAACTATAGACCATTCACTAGAGGTAAAGAACTATAGACCATTCACTAGAGGTATAGAACTATAGACCATTCACTAGAGGTAAAGAACTATAGACCATTCACTAGAGGTAAATAACTATATACCATTCACATGAGGGTAGAACTACAGACCAGTCACAAGAGGTAAAGAACTATAGACCATTCAATAGAGGTACAGTACTATAGACCATTCACAAGAGGTATAGTACTATAAACCATTCACTAGAGGTAAAGAACTATAGACCATTCACTAGAGGTAGAGAATGAAAGACCATTCACTAGAGGTATAGAACTATAGACCATTCACTAGAGGTAAAGAACTGTAGTACATTCACAAGAGGTAAGAACTATAGAAAGATAGACCCTTCACCAGAGGTAAAGAACTAGAAGACCATTCACTATAGGTAAAGAACTATAGACCATTCACTAGAGGTAAATAACTATATACCATTCACATGAGGGTAGAACTACAGACCATTCACTCGAGGTAAAGAACTATAGACCATTCACTAGAGGTAAAGAACTATAGACCATTCACTAGAGGTAAAGAACTATAGACCATTCACAAGAGGTAAAGAACTATAGACCATTCACTAGAGGTAAAGAACTGTAGTACATTCACTAGAGGTAAGAACTATAGAACGATAGACCCTTCACCAGAGGTAAAGAACTATAGACCATTCTCTAGAGGAATAGAACTATAGACCATTCACATGAGGGTAGAACTACAGACCATTCATGAGAGGTGAAGAACTATAGACCCTTTCTAGAGGTATAGAACTATAGACCATTCACTCGAGGTAAAGAACTATAGACCATTCTCTAGAGGTATAGAACTATAGACCATTCACAAGAGGTAAAGAACTATAGAACTATAGATCATTCACTAGAGATTAGAACTATAGACCCTTCACAAGAGGTATAGAACTATAGACCATTCACTTGAGGTACAGACCTATAGACCAATCACTAGAGGTAAAGAACTATAGACCATTCACTAGAGGTAAAGAACTATAGACCATTCACTAGAGGTAGAGAACGAAAGACCATTCACTAGAGGTATAGAACTATAGACCATTCTCTAGAGTTATAGAACTGTAGACCATTCACTAGAGGTATAGAACTATAGACCGTTCTCTAGAGTTATAGAACTGTAGACCATTCACTAGAGGTATAGAACTTTAGACCATTCACTAGAGGTATAGAACTATAGACCATTCACGAGAGGTAAAGAACTATAGACCATTCACTAGAGGTAAGAACTATAGAACTATAGACCCTTCACTAGAGGTATAGAACTATATACCCTTCACTAGAGGTAAAGAACTAAAGACCATTCACTGGAGGTAAAGAACTATAGACCATTCACTGGGGGTAAAGAACTATAGAACTATAGACCCTTCACTAGAGGTATAGAACTATAGAACTATAGCCATTTCACTTGATGTAAAGAAATATAGACCATTCACTAGAGGTAAGAACTATAGAACTATAGACCCTTCACTAGAGGTATAGAACTATATACCCTTCACTAGAAGTAAAGAATTATAGACCATTCACGAGAGGTAAAGAAATATAGACCATTATAGACCATTCACTAGAGGTAAAGAACTATAGACTATAGACCATTCCCTAGAGGTAAAGAATTATAGACCATTCACTAGAGGTAAAGAAATATAGACCATTCACTAGAGGTAAAGAACTATAGAACTATAGACCCTTCACTAGAGGTATAGAACTATAGACCATTCACTAGAGGTATAGAACTATAGACCATTCACTAGAGGTAAAGAACTATAGACCATTCACGAGAGGTATAGAACTATAGACCATTCACTAGAGGTAAAGCTCTATAGACCATTCACTAGAGGTATATAACTATAGACCATTCACTAGAGGTAAAGAACTATAGACCATTCACTAGAGGTATAGAACTATAGACCATTCACTAGAGGTAAAGAACTATAGACCATTCACTAGAGGTATAGAACTATAGACCATTCACTAGAGGTAAAGCTCTATAGACCATTCACTAGAGGTATATAACTATAGACCATTCACTAGAGGTAAAGAACTATAGACCATTCACTAGAGGTATATAACTATAGACCATTCACTAGAGGTAAAGAACTATAGACCATTCACTAGAGGTATAGAACTATAGACCATTCACTAGAGGTATAGAACTATAGACCATTCACTAGAGGTATATAACTATAGACCATTCACTAGAGGTAAAGAACTATAGACCATTCACTAGAGGTATATAACTATAGACCATTCACTAGAGGTAAAGCTCTATAGACCATTCACTAGAGGTATATAACTATAGACCATTCACTAGAGGTATAGAACTATAGACCATTCACTAGAGGTATAGAACTATAGACCATTCACTAGAGGTAATGAAACAATGGGTGGTGGAAGGAATGGTAGGGGGGAGGGGTGGAGTCATAGGATAAGGAATACCTAGGATAGGATAAGTAATCCTTCTCAACCCCCCCCTTTAAGATTTAGATGCACTATTGTAAAGTGACTGTTCTACTGGATGTCATAAGGTGAATGCACCAATTTGTAAGTCGCTCTGGATAAGAGCGTCTGCTAAATGACTTAAATGTAAATGTAAATGAGTCCATGAAGTGGTGGGAGGAGACAAAGGGATGAGTACAGCTTTGGGAATGTTGTTCATGTTTTGTTCCGCCCAACGAGGTGGCTAAACAGGATGTGAGCAGTTCTGAGATGGTTTTATGGGAAGTATGTGCCTCTTGGTTACTGGGGAATAGATGCTTTATAATAGGCTGTGTATTTCCGTGTAAGGTTGGGCCCTGACACGGCATCATCGGACTGAGCTTGTCGTCATTGCAGGCAATCTCAACGCTGTGCGTTACAGGAAGACATCCTCCTCCCTCACGTGGTACCCTTCCTGCAGGCTCATCATGACATGAGCCTCCAGCAAGACAATGCCACAAGCTATACTGCTCGTTCTGTGCGTTATTTCCTGCAAGATAGGAATGTCAGTGATCTGCCATGGCCAGCGAAGAGCCCGTATCTCAATCCCATTGAGCACTTCTGGGACCTGTTGGATAGGAAGGTGAGGGCTCGGGCCATTCCCCCCTGAAATGTCCAGGAACTTGCAGGTGCCTTGGTGGAAGAGTGGGGTAACACCTCACAGAGAGAACTGGCAAATCTGGTGCAGTCCATGAGGAGGAGATGCACTGCAGTAATTAATGCAGCTGGTGGCCACATCAGATACTGATTGTTACTTTTAATTTTAACCCCACCTTTGTTCAGGGACACATTATTCCATTTCTGTTAGTCACATGTCTGTGGAACTTGTTCAGTTTGTCTCAGTTGCCTATTCTTGTTATGTTCAAACAAATATTGAAAATAAACGCAGTTGACAGCAAGAGGATGTTTTTTTTTGTTGCTGAGTTTACTCAACTAAAATAATAACGCAACATGTAAAAGTGTTGTTCCCATGTTTCAAGAGATGAAAAAACTTGTTTACATCCCTGTTAGTGAGCATTTCTCCTTTTTCAAGAAATTCCATCTACCTGACAGGTGTGGCATATCAAGAAGCTGATTAAATAGCATGCCCGATTACACAGGTGCACCTTGTGCTGAGGACAATAAAAGGCCACTTTAAAATGTGCAGTTTTGTCACACAAAACAATGCCACAAATGTCTCAAGTTTTGAGGCAGCGTGCAAATGGCATGCTGACTGCAGGAATGTCCACCAGAGCAGTTGCCAGATAATTGAATGTTAATTTCTCTACCATAAGCCGCCTCCAAAGTTGTTTTTGAGAAATTGGCAGAACGGCTAACTGTGTAATCGGCATCACAACCACAGACCACGTGTAACCATGCCAACCCAGGACCTCCACATCCAGCTTCGTCACCTGCGAGGGTGAGGAAGGAGGGAGAGAGGGGGGATGTACTCTATGGACCATTCACTACAGGTAAAGATCTATAGACCATTCACTAGAGGTTTAGTGTGGAGAACTATAATCATGCTGCTCTATCTGACAGTATAGAGAACTATAATCATGCTGCTCTATCTGACAGTATAGAGAACTATAATCATGCTGCTCTATCTGACAGTATAGAGAACTATAATCATGCTGCTCTATCTAACAGTATAGAGAACTATAATCATGCTGCTCTATAAGTCTTAAATGCCTTGAATTAATCATCACCTGAGAAAGCTTTGTCCATTCCGTTGTTTGGCTTTGAAACAACGTCCACAATGACCATGTTTCGCACTCAGGAGGACCTGATGGAGGGACAATAGAGCCCTGGGTACCAGACCATTAGGACATGATGGAGGGACAATAGAGCCCTGGGTACCAGGACATTAGGACATGATGGGGGGACAATAGAGCCCTGGGTACCAGGACATTAGGACATGAAGAAGGGACAATAGAGCCCTGAGTACCAGACCTTTAGGACCTGATGTGGGCTATACTCAGCCTTGTCTCAGGGTAGTAAGATAGTGGTCTGTTGATATCCCTCCAGTGGTGTTTGGGCTGTGGGCATCCTGCCTGGTTGGCCCTGTCAGGAGGTAACTTTAGATGGGGCTCTGAACCCCCCTGTCTCAGTTAAGGCCAGTCTGTCTGATCTGGGGTGTTGAACCCTACTATTAAATCTCTATCTGGTACAGCCAGAAGAGGACTGGCCCCCCGCTCAGAGCCTGGTTCCTCTGGTCTACCCAGTACAGCCAGAAGAGGACTGGCCCACCCCTCAGAGCCTGGTTCCTCTGGTCTACCCAGTACAGCCAGAAGAGGACTGGCCCACCCCTCAGAGCCTGGTTCCTCTGGTCTACCCAGTACAGCCAGAAGAGGACTGGCCACCCCGCATAGCCTGGTTCCTCTCTAGTTTTCTTTCCTAGGTTCTGGCCTTTCTAGGGAGGTTTTTCCTAGCCACTGTGTTCTACAGCTGCATTGCTTGCTGTTTGGGGTTTTTAGTCTGGATTTCTGTACAGCACTTTGTGACATCAGCTGATGTAAGAAGGGCTTTATGAATAAATGTGATTGATCTCACTTTGTATTCGTTGTTTGTTTTCAGCTGGGTTTGAACAAACATCATAACACTGAGGGTGTGGTTAAGGTAGTTTAAGAGTCACTTTTTGACTTTGGTTAGTCGTTTTGCAGGTCTTGTAGTTGGATACATTTTTTTGAAAAGCATGATTGACGCTCGTGAATGGCAGGCGAAAAACGAGTCCAGCAAGTTAGAAAAAAATTCCAAGTCTAGTTTTCCGTCATCGTACAAAACCCCCTCTGCCCAGGAGTTGCTCATCTTTAGTTCTCAGAAAGAGAGGAGTTATTTGTGCATATTTTCTCATCTGAGTAGTCTACAGGTCCTAGCAGACACAACGTCTCTGATATTCTCAGGTAAGAAGCAGCTTCGGTGAATTTGATTGTCATGATTGCTTGTTCAAATTGTATATACATTTTCTTCCTATTTCAAGACCTTAGTGGTCTTAGACCTAACTATGCAACTGAAAGCTGCTACATCTGTTATTAATGGGATGCTATAGGTATAAACCCATAGATGTAGGTTAACTGTTGCCATCTGTATAAACCTATAGATGTAGGTTAACTGTTGCCATCTGTTATTAATGGGATGTTATAGGTATAAACCTATAGATGTAGGTTAACTGTTGCCATCTGTTATTAACAGGATGCTATAGGTATAAACCCATAGATGTAGGTTAACTGCCTGTTCAGGGGCAGAACGACAGACCTTGTCAGCTCGGGGGTTTGAACTCACAACCTTCCGGTTACTAGTCCAACGCTCTAACCACTAGGCTACCCTGCCACTACCACACTACATCAATGAGTTTTTTGGCTGGTTAGGATTTACACCTTTAAAGCCCTTCTCTACACCTTCAGAAGATGGGGTCGTCCTTCACAAGCTGACAAGAACTGTTGGCTAGTCTGGTAATTACAAGGCTAGAAAGGGGGATAACGTTTGTTGAAGGAATTGTGTGAACTTTTGCACTAGAGAGGGCCACCGTTGTTTTGGTCAAAGTAACTACCTTTTGGGAACATCCAGTCAGTCTTTGATAGTTTGACAATGTTGTAAAACAATTAAAATACTTGATTACTGGTAACCTTAGCAACACTTATTTTTTCTTCCTGGCTCCCGAGTGACGCGGCGGTCTAAGGCTCAGCAGCTTGAGGCGTCACTACAGACACCCTGGTTCGAATCCAGGCTGTATGACAACCGGTCGTGATTGGGAGTCCCATAGGGCGGCGAACAATTGGCCCGGCGTCGTCAGGGTTGGCCGGTTTTGTAAATAATAATGATAATAAGAATAAGAATAAGAATAATTATTAAAAAAAATAAAAAAAATGATGATAATGACAATAATGATGGTAATGATAATAAAGATAATAATCATGATAATAATAATGGTAATAATAATGATAATAATAATAATGATAATAATAATAATAATGATAATAATAATAATGATAATAATAATAATAATAATGATAATAATGGTAATAATAATGATAATAATAATAATAATAATAATAATGGTAATAATAATGATAATAATAATAATAATCATGATATTAATAATAATAATAATAATAATAATAATAATAATAATAATAATAATAATAATAATAATAATAATAATGATAATAATAATGATAATAATAAGAATGATAATAATAATAATAATAATAATAATGATAATAATAATGATATTAACAACGATGATAATAAAATAATGATACTAATAAAAATTATGATGATAATGAGAATAATAATGATAATAACAATAATAACACCGATAATGATAATGATAATCATAATCATAATAATGTGATCATGATAATGTGATAATGATAATAACAATAATAATTACACATAATGATAATTATACAGTAATGTACAGCAATACAGTATTCTACAGTGAAAGCAGAGCAGAGGGCTGAAGACATTAGAAGCAGGCTGATAAACACAGAGGGGATACTGTTAATACAACTGTAGGTATTATAGGACTGCTGTTTGAAAATCAAGTAACATCATATGATTTTGTAATATGGACTAATATCTAATTAATGTTGGTCAATGACATCATCCTTCAACAGCGGTTAACGGAAGATCTAATGGGGTTCATGTCTGATTGATGTTGTGTGGTTCACCTCAACAGAGACCTAAAAGGACATGGATATGAAGCCTCTGATGATTCTCCTCCTGCTAGCAGGTAATACACTGTGTTTGTGTTTGTGTGTGTTCCTTAGTGGTTAAACTTTCATTAGGATAAAAATGTTATATATCTCATGAGTGGATGCAGAGACACATTCTAAAACTATAGCTAGAAAAAAGGGTTATGTCTTTATCAGATAGATGTTAATATCATATCCCCGTTGTTGCAGTACACTTCCTGTACAGCAGGAAATGCAGAATTGTGTATTAAAGGTTGAAAACATTTCTGATTTTAAAATGTCAGACTTAATGTTGTCAACACCAATACTCCTGCCACAGCTGTCACCACCACCGCCCCTGCAGCAGCTCAAAACACCACCACCACCGCAGCCCCTGCGGCTGTCACCACCACCACCGCCGCCCCTGCAGCTGTCACCACCACCACCGCCGCCCCTGCAGCTGTCACCACTACCACCCCTGCAGCTGTCACCACCACCACCACCACCGCCGCCCCTGCAGCTGTCACCACCACCACCCCTGCAGCTGTCACCACCACCACCGCCGCCCCTGCAGCTGTCACCACCACCACCGCAGCCCCTGCTGCTGTCACCACCACCACCGCCGCCCCTGCAGCTGTCACCACCACCACCGCCGCCCCTGCAGCTGTCACCACCACCACCGCAGCCCCTGCTGCTGTCACCACCACCACCGCAGCCCCTGCTGCTGTCACCACCACCACCGCAGCCCCTGCTGCTGTCACCACCACCACCGCAGCCCCTGCAGCTGTCACCACCACCACCGCCGCCCCTGTAGCAGCTGTCACCACCACCACCGCCACCCCTGCGGCTGTCACCACCACCACCGCCGCCCCTGCGGCTGTCACCACCACCACCGCAGCCCCTGCGGCTGTCACCACCACCACCGCCGCCCCTGCGGCTGTCACCACCACCACCGCAGCCCCTGCGGCTGTCACCACCACCACCGCAGCCCCTGCGGCTGTCACCACCACCACCGCAGCCCCTGCAGCTGTCACCACCACCACCGCAGCCCCTGCTGCTGTCACCACCACCACCGCTGCCCCTGCGGCTGTCACCACCACCACCGCCGCCCCTGCAGCTGTCACCACCACCACCGCAGCTCCTGCAGCTGTCACCACTACCACCCCTGCAGCTGTCACCACCACCACCACCACCGCCGCCCTGCAGCTGTCACCACCACCACCGCCGCCCTGCAGCTGTCACCACTACCACCCCTGCAGCTGTCACCACCACCACCACCACCGCCACCACCACCGCAGCTGCAGCTGTCACCACCACCACCCCCCCTGCAGATGTCACCACCACCACCGCAGCCCCTGCAGCTGTCACCACCACCACCCCTGCAGCTGTCACCACCACCACCGCCGCCCCTGCAGCTGTCACCACCACCACCGCCCCCTGCCTGTCACCACCACCACCGCCGCCCCTGCAGCTGTCACCACCACCACCGCCAGCCCCTGCGGCTGTCACCACCACCACCGCAGCCCCTGCAGCTGTCACCACCACCACCGCAGCCCCTGCGGCTGTCACCACCACCACCGCAGCCCCTGCAGCTGTCACCACCACCACCGCAGCCCACCACCACCGCAGCCCTGCAGCTGTCACCACCACCACCCCTGCAGCTGTCACCACCACCACCACCACCGCCGCCCCTGCAGCTGTCACCACCACCACCGCCGCCCCTGCAGCTGTCACCACCACCACCCAGCTGCAGCTGTCACCACCACCACCGCCACCCCACCCCTGCAGCTGTCACCACCACCACCCCCTGCAGATGTCACCACCACCACCGCCCCCTGCAGCTGTCACCACCACCACCCCTGCAGCTGTCACCACCACCACCGCCGCCCCTGCAGCTGTCACCACCACCACCGCCGCCCCTGCAGCTGTCACCACCACCACCGCAGCCCCCTGCGGCTGTCACCACCACCACCGCAGCCCCTGCTGCTGTCACCACCACCACCGCAGCCCCTGCAGCTGTCACCACCACCACCCCTGCAGCTGTCACCACCACCACCGCCGCCCCTGCAGCTGTCACCACCACCACCGCCGCCCCTGCAGCTGTCACCACCACCACCGCAGCCCCTGCAGCTGTCACCACCACCACCGCCGCCCCTGCAGCTGTCACCACCACCACCGCAGCCCCTGCGGCTGTCACCACCACCACCGCAGCCCCTGCGGCTGTCACCACCACCACCGCAGCCCCTGCAGCTGTCAGCAGCTGTCACCACCACCACCGCCGCCCCTGCAGCTGTCACCACCACCACCGCAGCCCCTGCGCTGTCACCACCACCACCGCCGTGCAGCTGTCACACCACCACCGCAGCCCCTGCGGCTGTCACCACCACCACCGCAGCCCCTGCGGCTGTCACCACCACCACCGCAGCCCCTGCGGTCACCACCACCACCGCCTCACCACCACCACCGCTGTCACCACCACCACCCCTGCGGCTGTCACCACCACCACCGCAGCCCCTGCAGCTGTCACCACCACCACCGCAGCCCCTGCAGCTGTCACCACCACCACCGCAGCCCCTGCAGCTGTCACCACCACCACCGCCGCCCCTGCAGCTGTCACCACCACCACCGCCGCCCTGCAGCTGTCACCACCACCACCGCAGCCCCTGCTGCTGTCACCACCACCACCGCAGCCCTGCACCACCACCACCGCCGCCCCTGCTGTCACCACCACCACCGCAGCCCCTGCTGCTGTCACCACCACCACCGCAGCCCCTGCAGCTGTCACCACCACCACCGCAGCCCCTGCGGCTGTCACCACCACCACCGCCGCCCCAGCGGCTGTCACCACCACCACCGCAGCCCCTGCGGCTGTCACAACCACCACCGCAGCCCCTGCGGCTGTCACCACCACCACCGCAGCCCCTGCAGCTGTCACCACCACCACCCCTGCAGCTGTCACCACCACCACCGCCGCCCCTGCAGCTGTCACCACCACCACCGCCGCCTCTGCAGCTGTCACCACCACCACCGCCGCCCCTGCAGCTGTCACCACCACCACCGCAGCTCCTGCAGCTGTCACCACCACCACCGCAGCCCCTGCGGCTGTCACCACCACCACCGCAGCCCCTGCGGCTGTCACCACCACCACCGCAGCCCCTGCAGCTGTCACCACCACCACCGCAGCCCCTGCGGCTGTCACCACCACCACCGCAGCCCCTGCGGCTGTCACCACCACCACCGCCGCCCCTGTGGCTGTCACCACCACCACCGCAGCCCCTGCGGCTGTCACCACCACCACCGCAGCCCCTGCTGCTGTCACCACCACCACCGCTGCCCCTGCGGCTGTCACCACCACCACCGCCGCCCCTGCAGCTGTCACCACCACCACCGCAGCCCCTGCAGCTGTCACCACCACCACCCCTGCAGCTGTCACCACCACCACCGCCGCCCCTGCAGCTGTCACCACCACCACCGCCGCCTCTGCAGCTGTCACCACCACCACCGCCGCCCCTGCAGCTGTCACCACCACCACCGCAGCTCCTGCAGCTGTCACCACCACCACCGCAGCCCCTGCGGCTGTCACCACCACCACCGCAGCCCCTGCGGCTGTCACCACCACCACCGCAGCCCCTGCGGCTGTCACCACCACCACCGCAGCCCCTGCGGCTGTCACCACCACCACCGCCGCCCCTGTGGCTGTCACCACCACCACCGCAGCCCCTGCGGCTGTCACCACCACCACCGCAGCCCCTGCTGCTGTCACCACCACCACCGCTGCCCCTGCGGCTGTCACCACCACCACCGCCGCCCCTGCAGCTGTCACCACTACCACCCCTGCAGCTGTCACCACCACCACCACCACCGCCGCCCCTGCAGCTGTCACCACCACCACCGCCGCCCCTGCAGCTGTCACCACTACCACCCCTGCAGCTGTCACCACCACCACCACCACCGCCACCCCTGCAGCTGTCACCACCACCACCCCTGCAGATGTCACCACCACCACCGCAGCTGTCACCACCACCACCCCCTGCAGCTGTCACCACCACCACCGCCTGCAGCTGTCACCACCACCACCGCAGCCCCTGCAGCTGTCACCACCACCACCGCAGCCCCTGCAGCTGTCACCACCACCACCGCAGCCCCTGCTGCTGTCACCACCACCACCGCAGCCCCTGCTGCTGTCACCACCACCACCGCAGCCCCACCACCACCACCGCAGCTGTCACCACCACCACCGCAGCCCCTGCTGCTGTCACCACCACCACCGCAGCCCCTGCTGCTGTCACCACCACCACCGCAGCTGTCACCACCACCACCGCCACCCCACCACCGCAGCCCCTGCGGCTGTCACCACCACCACCGCAGCCCCTGCGGCTGTCACCACCACCACCGCAGCCCCTGCGGCTGTCACCACCACCACCGCCGCCCTGCGGCTGTCACCACCACCACCGCAGCCCCTGCGGCTGTCACCACCACCACCACCAGCCCCTGCGGCTGTCACCACCACCACCGCAGCCCCTGCAGCTGTCACCACCACCACCCCTGCAGCTGTCACCACCACCACCGCCCCCTGCAGCTGTCACCACCACCACCGCAGCCCCTGCAGCTGTCACCACCACCACCGCCGCCCCTGCAGCTGTCACCACCACCACCGCAGCCCCTGCTGCTGTCACCACCACCACCGCAGCCCCTGCAGCTGTCACCACCACCACCGCAGCCCCTGTAGCAGCTGTCACCACCACCACCGCACCCCTGCGGCCGCTGCCCCTGCGGCTGTCACCACCACCACCGCCGCCCCTGCCACCACCACCGCAGCCCCTGTCAGCTGTCACCACCACCACCGCCCCCTGCCACCACCACCACCGCAGCCCCTGCGGCTGTCACCACCACCACCGCAGCCCTGCGGCTGTCACCAGCAGCTGTCACCACCACCACCGCCGCCCCTGCAGCTGTCACCACCACCACCGCAGCCCCTGCTGCTGTCACCACCACCACCGCAGCCCCTGCAGCTGTCACCACCACCACCGCCGCCCCTGCAGCTGTCACCACCACCACCGCCACCCCTGCGGCTGTCACCACCACCACCGCCGCCCCTGCAGCTGTCACCACCACCACCGCAGCCCCTGCAGCTGTCACCACCACCACCGCCGCCCCTGCGGCTGTCACCACCACCACCGCAGCCCCTGCGGCTGTCACCACCACCACCGCAGCCCCTGCGGCTGTCACCACCACCACCGCAGCCCCTGCAGCTGTCACCACCACCACCCCTGCAGCTGTCACCACCACCACCGCAGCTGTCACCACCACCACCGCCGCCCCTGCAGCTGTCACCACCACCACCGCCGCCCTGCAGCTGTCACCACCACCACCG